>NC_133328.1:493589258-493823452 GCF_042186555.1 Aquarana catesbeiana
GCAGCAGAAACTGAGGGAGGAGTGTGGCAGACAGCAGCAGATCTGAGGGGGATTGGGGGGGGACAGCAGCAGAACTGAGGGGGATTGGGAGACAGCAGCAGATCTGAGGGGGTTGGGGGGGACAGCAGCAGATCTGAGGGGGGAGTGTGGCAGACAGCTGCAGAACTGAGGGGGGAGTGTGGCAGACAGCAGCAGAACTGAGGGGGGAGTGTGGCAGACAGCAGCAGAACTGAGGGGGGAGTGTGGCAGAGAGCAGCAGAACTGAGGGGGGAGTGTGGCAGACAGCCGCAGAACTGAGGGGAAGTGTGGCAGACAGCCGCAGAACTGAGGGGGAGTGTGGCAGACAGCAGCAGAACTGAGGGGGGAGTGTGGCAGACAGCCGCAGAACTGAGGGGGGAGTGTGGCAGACAGCAGCAGAACTGAGGGGGGAGTGTGGCAGACAGCAGCAGATCTGAGGGGGATTGGGGGGGGACAGCAGCAGAACTGAGGGGGATTGGGGGACAGCAGCAGATCTGAGGGGGATTGGGTGAGGGGGATTGGGGGACAGCAGCAGATCTGAGGGGGATTGGGGGGGACAGCAGCAGAACTGAGGGGGAGTCTGGGAGACAGCAGCAGATCTGAGGGGGGTTGGGGGACAGCAGCAGATCTGGGGGGACAGCAGCAGAACTGAGGAGGAGTGTGGGAGACAGGCAGCAGATCTGAGGGGGTTGGGGGGGACAGCAGCAGAACTGAGGGGGGAGTGTGGCAGACAGCCGCAGAACTGAGGGGGGAGTGTGGCAGACAGCAGCAGAACTGAGGGGGGAGTGTGGCAGACAGCCGCAGAACTGAGGGGGGAGTGTGGCAGACAGCAGCAGAACTGAGGGGGGAGTGTGGCAGACAGCAGCTGATCTGAGGGGATTGGGGGGGGACAGGCAGCAGAACTGAGGGGGATTGGGGGACAGCAGCAGATCTGAGGGGGATTGGGGGACAGCAGCAGATCTGAGGGGGATTGGGGGACAGCAGCAGATCTGAGGGGGATTGGGGGGACAGCAGCAGAACTGAGGGGGAGTGTGGGAGACAGCAGCAGATCTGAGGGGGGGTTGGGGGACAGACCGCAGATCTGGGGGGGACAGCAGCAGAACTGAGGAGGAGTGTGGGAGACAGCAGCAGATCTGAGGGGGTTGGGGGGGACAGCAGCAGAACTGAGGGGGGAGTGTGGGCAGACAGCTGCAGAACTGAGGGGGGAGTGTGGCAGACAGCAGCAGAACTGAGGGGGGAGTGTGGCAGTCAGCCGCAGAACTGAGGGGGGGAGTGTGGCAGGACAGCAGCAGAACTGAGGGGGGAGTGTGGGTAGACAGCAGTAGAACTGAGGGGGGAGTGTGGCAGACAGCAGCAGATCTGAGGGGGATTGGGGGGGCAGCAGCAGAACTGAGGGGGGGAGTGTGGCAGACAGCCGCAGAACTGAGGGGGGAGTGTGGCAGACAGCAGCAGAACTGAGGGGGGAGTGTGGCAGACAGCAGCTGAATCTGAGGGGATTGGGGGGGGGACAGCAGCAGAGAACTGAGGGGGATTGGGGGACAGCAGCAGATCTGAGGGGGATTGGGGGACAGCAGCAGATCTGAGGGGGATTGTGGGGACAGCAGCGAGATCTGAGGGGGATTGGGGGGACAGCAGCAGAACTGAGGAGGAGTGTGGAGACAGCAGCAGATCTGAGGGGGTTGGGGGGGACAGCAGCAGAACTGAGGGGGGGAGTGTGGCAGACAGCTGCAGAACTGAGGGGGGAGTGTGGCAGACAGCAGCAGAACTGAGGGGGGAGTGTGGCAGTCAGCCGCCAGAACTGAGGGGGGAGTGTGGCAGACAGCCGCAGAACTGAGGGGGAAGTGTGGCAGACAGCAGCAGAACTGAGGGGGGAGTGTGGTAGACAGCAGTAGAACAGAGGGGGGAGTGTGGCAGACAGCAGCAGATCTGAGGGGGATTGGGGGGGCAGGCAGCAGAACTGAGGGGGGAGTGTGGCAGACAGCCGCAGAACTGAGGGGGGAGTGTGGCAGACAGCAGCAGAACTGAGGGGGGAGTGTGGTAGACAGCAGTAGAACTGAGGGGGGAGTGTGGCAGACAGCAGCAGATCTGAGGGGGATTGGGGGGGCAGCAGCAGAACTGAGGGGGATTGGGGGACAGCAGCAGATCTGAGGGGGATTGGGGGACAGCAGCAGATCTGAGGGGGATTGGGGGGGGGACAGCAGCAGAACTGAGGGGGAGTGTGAGAGACAGCAGCAGATCTGAGAGGGATTGGGGGACAGCAGCAGATCTGAGGGGGATTGGGGGGGACAGCAGCAGAACTGAGGGGAGTGTGGGAGACAGCAGCAGATCTGAGGGGGTTGGGGGACAGCAGCAGATCTGAGGGGGATTGGGGGGGACAGCAGCAGAACTGAGGGGGAGTGTGCATTACTCACTGTAACAAAGTAGTGTAAGTTACACTAACCTGAAGTTTGTCTGGCGGGCGGACCTTGTGGGCGGGAGGGAGCCGGAGGGAGGACTCGGACGAGGCAGCTCAGTCAGGAGAGAAGTTGAACTGTGGAGACAGTTGGAGATGTCGAAGTCGGGCAGCTCGGAGTCGGCCCGGGTTGCGCTGCTGGCAATGTGCTGCTGCTTCACCGGCTGCTGGAGTAGTCGGTTCGGCGGCTCCGGGTTCGGGACTGGCAGGCACCACTGACTGGGGCTGGGCACAGGCTAGTAAGTGTGGCAGGCTGGCGGCTGCTCTCTCTCTCTCGGAGGCGCACTGCTCAGCCGTAGCGTGTAGAGTGGGGGTGCCCACTGCACTGACTCCCACGTGACGGTCACTGGTTGCTAGACGCGGGGCGGGCAGCCCTAGCCTAGCAACCAGTTAAGCTGCGCATATGATGTGTGTGTTACTGTGTTAAACAGTGTACTGTATAATGATTATAAGGGTGGCGGACTCGGAGTCGGACTGGTGCCAGCCGGCGGTGTGGTTTTTTTTTCATTCCGGGACACTGTATTGTCCCGGAATGAAGGTACCCGGGACACGGGACAAAAATCTGAAATAAGGGACAATCCCGGGCAATCCGGGACACGTGGCCACCCTACGGAGAGCCCCCCCCCCCCCAAGAGTCACTCTTCACATCGGAGAGCCCCCCTCCCCCCCAAGAGTCACCCTCACATCAGAGAGCCCCCCTCCCCCCAAGAGTCACCCTTCACATCAGAAAGGCCCCTCCTTCACCCAAGAGTCACCTTTCACATCAGAGAGCCCCCCTCCTTCACCCAAGAGTCACCTTTCACATCAGAGAGCCCCCTCCTCCCCCCAAGAGTCACCCTTCACATCAGAGAGTTCCCGCCTTCACCCAAGAGTCACCTTTCACATCAGAGAGCCCCCTCCTCCCCCCAAGGGTCACCCTTCACATCAGAACCCCCCCCCCCAAGAGTCACCCTTCACATCAGAGAGTCCCCCTCCCCCTAAGAGTCGCCCTTCACATGAGAGAGCCCCTCCTCCACCCAAGAGTCACCCTTCACATCAGAGAGCCCCCTCCCCCCAAGAGTCACCCTTCACTTTAGAGAGCCCCCTCCCCCCAAGAGTCACCCTTCACTTTAGAGAGCCCCCCCTCCCACCAAGAGTCACCTTTCACATCAGAGAGGCCCCTCCTTCACCCAAGAGTCACCCTTCACATCAGAGAGCCCCTCCTCCACCCAAGAGTCACCCTTCACATCAGAGAGCCCCCCTCCCCCAAAGCGTCACCCTTCACTTAAGAGAGCCCCCTCCCCCCAAGAGTCACCTTTCACATCAGAGAGGCCCCTCCTTCACCCAAGAGTCACCCTTCACATCAGAGAGCCCCCTCCTTCACCCAAGTGTCACCCTTTACATCAGAGAGCCCCCTCCTTCACCTAAGTGTCACCCTTCACATCAGAGAGCCCCCTCCTTCACCTAAGTGTCACCCTTCACATCAGAGAGGCCCCCCTCCCCCCAGGAGTCACCCTTCACATCAGAGAGGCCCCTCCTTCACCCAAGTGTCACCCTTCACATCAGAAAGCCCTCTCCTTCACCCAAGAGTCACCCTTCACATCAGAGAGCCCCCTCCTTCACCCAAGTGTCACCCTTCACATCAGAGAGCCCCCTCCTTTACCCAAGAGTCACCCTTCACATCAGAGAGGCCCTCCTTCACCCAAGAGTCACCCCTCACATCAGAGAGCACTCTCCTTCACCCAAGAGTCACCCTTCACATCAGAGAGGCCCTTCTTCACCCAAGAGTTACCCTTCACATCAGAGAGCCCCCCTCCCCCCAAGAGTCACCCATCACATCAGAGAGCCCCCTCCTTCACCCAAGAGTCACCCTTACTATCAGAGAGCCCCCTCCTTCACCCAAGTGTCACCCTTCACATCAGAGAGCCCCCTCCCCCCAAGAGTCACCCATCACATCAGAGAGCCCCCTCCTTCACCCAAGTGTCACCCTTTACTTCAGAGAGCCCCCCCCCAAGAGTCACCCTTCATATCAGAGAGCCCCCCAAGAGTCACCCTTTACATCAGAGAGCCCCCTCCTTCACCCAAGAGTCACCCTTACCTTTAGAAAGCACCCCTCCCCCCAATAGTCACCCTTCACATCAGAGAGCCCCCTCCTTCACCCAAGAGTCACCCTTACCTTTAGAGAGCCCCCCTCCCCCCAAGAGTCACCCTTCACATCAGAGAGCCCCCTCCTTCACCCAAGAGCCACCCTTAACTTAAGAGAGCCCCCCTCCCCCCCAAGAGTCACTCTTCACATCAGAGAGCCCCCCCTCCCCCCAAGAGTCACTCTTCACATCAGAGAGCCCCCCTCCCCCCAAGAGTCACTCTTCACATCAGAAAACCCCTCCTCCACCCAAGTGTCACCCTTCACATCAGAGAGTTCCCTCCTTCCCCCAAGAGTCACCCTTCACATAAGAGAGCCCCCCTCCCCCCAAGAGTCACTCTTCACATCAGAGAGCCCCTCCTCCACCCAAGTGTCACCCTTACCATCAGAAAGCCCCCTCCTTCACCAAAGAGTCACCCTTAAAATCAGAGAGCCCCCCTCCCTCCAAGAGTCACTCTTCACATCAGAGATCCCCTCCTCCACCCAAGTGTCACCCTTACCATCAGAAAGCCCCCTCCTTCACCAAAGAGTCACCCTTAAAATCAGAGAGCCCCCCTCCCTCCAAGAGTCACTCTTCACATCAGAGAGCCCCTCCTCCACCCAAGTGTCACCCTTCACATCAGAGAGTTCCCTCCTTCCCCCAAGAGTCACCCTTCACATAAGAGAGCCCCCCTCCCCCCAAGAGTCACTCTTCACATCAGAGATCCCCTCCTCCACCCAAGTGTCACCCTTACCATCAGAGAGTTCCCTCCTTCCCCCAAGAGTCACCCTTCACATCAGAGAGCCCCCCTCCCCCCAAGAGTCACTCTTCACATCAGAGAGCCGCTCCTCCACCCAAGTGTCACCCTTACCATCAGAAAGCCCCCTCCTTCACCAAAGAGTCACCCTTCACATCAGGACCCCATCCCTCACCTAAGAGTCACCCTTCACATCAGAGAGCCCCCTCCTTCATATCAGAGCCCCCTCCTTCATCTAAGATTTCCCCTTCACATTGAAGCCCTCTCCTTCTCCTAAGAGTCCCCTTTCATATTAGTCACCTTTCACATCAGAACCCCCTCCTTCACATCAGATTCCTTCCATGACATTAGAGCCCCCTCCTTCATATCAGAGCCCCCTCCTTCATCTAAGATTCCCCCTTCACATCAGAGCCCTCTCCTTCCCTTAATAGTCACCCTTCATACCTAAGTTTCCCCCTTCATATCAGTCACCTTTCACATCAGAACCCTCTTCTTCACATCAGAATCCACCCATCGCCCCCATCATATCATAGTGTCCCTTCACATCAGAGCCTTCTTCTTCACCTAAGCGTCACTCTTCATATCTAAGATTCCCCCTGCACATCAGTCACCTTTCACATCAGAACCTCCTCCTTCATATCAGAGCCCCCTCCTTCATCTAAGATTCCCCCTTCACATCAGAACCCAGGGCCCTCTCCTTCACATCAAAGCCCCCATCACATCAGAACCCCTCCCTTCACCTAAAAGTCACCCTTCATACCTAAGATTCGCCCTTCATATCAGTCACCTTTCACATCAGAGCACCCTCCTTCACCTAAGAGTCACCCTTCATACCTAAGATTGCCCCTTCACATCAGTCACCCTTCACACCAGAGACCAAAGCCCTCTCCTTCACCTAATGCCGCGTACACACGACCGGACTTTACGGCATACTTTGCCCGGCGGACTTTGACGGACTTTACGACGGACTTTCCGAATGAACGGACTTGCCTACACACGATCAACCAAAGTCCGATGGATTCGTACGTGATGACGTACACTGGACTAAAACAAGGAAGTTCATAGCCAGTAGCCAATAGCTGCCCTAGCGTCGGTTTTTGTCCGTCGGACTAGCATACAGACGAGCGGACTTTTCGACCGGACTCGAGTCCGTCGGATAGATTTGAAATATGTTTCAAATCTAAGTCCGTCAAACTTTTGAGAAAACAAAGTCCGCTGGAGCCCACACACAATCGAATTATCCAACGAAATCCCGTCTGCCGGGCAAAGTCTGCCGTAAAGTCCGATCGTGTGTACGCGGCATAAGAGTGACCCTTCACATCAGAGTCCCTCCTTCACATCAGAATTCTCCCATCACATCATAGTCCTCCTTCATATCATAGTCCCCTTTCACATCAGAGCCCGCATCACATCACAGCTCTCTCCTTCCCAGATAGCAAGGATAACTTGCCACAAATTTGTGGCAGTATTAAATTGTAAGTCTGGTAACTTGCTGTACATTTTCAAGGGCAAGTTGTACACTTGCAGAGCACTTGAAGCACAAGTTCTACTTGTCACTTTTCCAATTTTTAGCAAATTTGTGTGGCAAGTTTCTAGCAAGAGCAAAGTTGCATTGGTGAATGTACAGCAAGAGCTCTGCAAGTCTACAGCATGAAAATTCAGCCTCAGTGACCCCTGTGGCGGGAGGACTATTGCACAACATAACTGAACCAGAACTTGCAGAATATTTGCATAGAAAGTTGATCTGGAGTCATGCAATGCAGACTTGCTGCAATTGTGCAACAAACTTGTGAAGCCTGGCAAGTCTAGCAATAGCTTAGCAAGTCATTTTCAAGCTTGCAGCAAAATTGCTTGCTATCTGGGATATTTATCTTTCAAAAAATGCTTCCCAGTGCTAAACATTTCATCCATTTTCTAAATTGCTGCATTTGTAAATTTCAAAAGCCAGAATAAAGTAATAGTAGTGGTAAAAAAAAAGCATTTGTCGGTGTCTGCATTTTTTGGTGCAGGAGCCTGTAAAGCATTGCGCCAGTGATCAGCACATCGCTGGTGCCATGCAGGTCTCCTGTAGACCTGTCAGTGTATCTGTTTGCTCTTACCTTGTATGAGAAAACCAATACATTCTGACAGGAAGAATCAATGAACTACCACAGTGCTCACTGTGCTGTGGTAGTTCATTGAAAACTACAAGGCGACAGGATGCCGGGGCTTGTAGTTCATTCACACATAGAGCTGTGTGAATGAATGATGCGGCCATATGTGGGTGAAGCTGTGCTGTTTTCAAAAAGTGACAGTTAGTATGGGGAACTTCTCCCAGTATTGCTGCCACAGGAGGGAGTAGGGGGGGGTAGCAGCCGGAAGCGGCTGCAGCAGTGGAAACATGTTACATGCTCTACTCTAAAATCGATGTACTTATTCTTTAAAGTGATTGTAAAGTCTTTTTTTAAAATAACAAACATGTTAAACTTACCTCCTCTGTGCAGTGGTTTCGCACAGGGCACCCTAGATCTTCCTCTTCTGGGGTTCCTCTTCGCTGCTCCTGGCCCCTTCCTCCTGCCAAGTGCCCCCCACAAAAAGCAGCTTGCTATGGGGGCACCCGAGCCGCAGCTCTATGTGTCCATTCAGACACAGAGCTGTTGTTCGGCCCGCCCCCTCTCTCTCCTCATTGGCTCACTGACTTTGATTGCCAATGGGGCTGCTGCTGTGTCTCAGCCAATCAGGAGGGAGAGTCCCGGATAGCCAAGGGACTCATGGACATTGCTGGATAGAGAGGGAGCTCAGGTAAGTATTAGGGGGGCTGCTGCACACAGAAGGCTTTTTATCTTAATGCATAGAATGCACTAAGATAAAAATCCTTCTGCCTTTACAACTCCTTTAACTAACATTTTTCTGTATAATTCTCACTTAAGGGGGGTGTGTCCTATGCCGACATACCTTTATTAATAGGTGTTCCTCCTTCCCGTCTCAAAAAGTTGGGAGGTATGTATTTAGGGCTCATTCACATCAGCAGTATGATAAAATGAGCCATCCTATCATGTGGGCTGGTGTCCATTGTGTACAGGAGGTGCCATGCCTTGTTACATAACGAAGCACTGTTTGCCTTTTTTTTTTTTACTTTATTTAAATGTCACAAATGACATGTAATTCCTTCCTTTGTGACCGACGGTGATGTGAGGTGGTGTGTTTTCTATGTGCCCCATTGGTGAACTTGCGCTGATCTGTATAGAATAAAGGAAGCCACCCTACATGGTATGAACGGAGGAAGAAGGGGAGAGTGGGGGTGGCAAAGCGAGTGGGGGGTGGAGGGACACCCACAAGAGCATAGCTCCCAACTGTCCCTGATTTTGAGGGACTGTCCCTGATTTGGAGCAATGTCCACCTGTCCCTCTTTCCTCCTCATTTGTCCCTCATTTTGGTCTGATCTATATAGATGTATATAAAATGCACTTTTTATCTATCAAAAAGTGTTTCCCAGCGCTAAACCTCTCATCTGATTTTTAAATTGCTGCATTTGTAATCTCCAAAAGCCAATATAAAGGAATAGTAGTGATTAAAAAAAAGCCCTTGTGGGTTTAACCAATCTTGTTTTTTTTTTTTTGTACAATTCTCCTTTAAGGGGGTGTGGCAAGGGGTGTGTCCTATGACTGCATACTTTTGCTAATAGGTGTCCCTCATTCCCATCTCAAAAAGTTGGGAGGTATCCATAGCTCCCAACTGTCCCTAATTTCGAGGGACTGTCCCTGATTTGGAGCAATGTCCCTCTGTCCCTCTGTCCCTCTTTCCCCCTCATTTTGGTGTGATCTATATAGTTGTATATAAAATGCATTTTTTATCTTTCAAAAAGTGTTTCCCAGCGCTAAACCTTTCATCCAATGTCTAAATTGCTGCATTTTTTTAATTTTAAAAGCTAATAGAAAGTAATAGTAGTGGTAACAAAAAAAAAAAAAAAAGTCCTTGTGGATTTCATTAACCTTTTTTTTGGTTAATTCTCCTTTAAGGGGTTATGGCAGGGGGCGTGTCCTATGCCTACATACGTTTCCAAGTAGGTGTCCCTCATTCCCATCTCAAAATGTTGGAAGGTGTGCAAGAAGACAGGTGGGGAGCAGAAATCTGAGGGAGACACGACTTCTGGGTTGGGGGCCTGAGATCTGACTAGTCAGAAAATGGAAGATCAAACAAGTTCTGACCAGTATGGGGGAGGAGATGTATACACAATACATAGAGGTATTGTGCAGCTGTCCATAGAGTCATGTAAAACTTTTATTTAGATTCTTATTAGTGCATCCATTGAAGGCAGAGAGAACCTCTGTCACCTGAGCCAGCATCCCTCCTTCTATACACACACAGAGCTAAGCCTCCACTCTGCCCACACTTTGCCTCACACAGCCTATTGCTCCTACCAGCACTCAAGATGGTGCTCCTGGAAACCACCAACACGCCCCCTAATCACATGGCACTCGGAAAACACACACACACACACAGACACACACACACACACACACAAACACACACGCCTCTGGTCACATGGGAAGGTGCACTTCCTTTCAACTAAGGAGACAGGGAGGACTTTTCAGGGCACTCCGGAAGTTCATATGTTGAAAACTGTTGTCCTTTCCGGTGTTTGAATTGAGAGTTTTGTGTAGAATGTAGGGGAGGGGACACGGTAGTGCCAGTGACTGAGGAAGGCTGCATGCCCATGAGGGACTACAAGCAGCAGCCAGGCAGGGGTGTGCTGGAACTATTAGTTCCCCATGGAGGACAGGTTGTCCCTAGGTTCTCTTAGATTGAGGGCACACGCTGGATTCTTGTAACTGGAGTCAAGCCATCAGATAAGTTTCTTTGGGTGGATATTCAACAGAGAAAAACTAGATAGAGCAAAATATAACATAATGTAATATATAAAATAATGATTACACAGAGTTGTCACACATACATCACCCTCTATGATATCTTACAATACGGTATGATTTTACTGTGGAGATTAAAAGATACAGAGCCTCAAATATCAACCCATTGGTTACAAACTGACATTTTTGCACTTCTAAATGGGTTAAAAACAAAATCTCCCGTTGGACCAATACGTTTACAATGCAGATGTGTTATACACACCCACCTCTATGATATCTTACTATACGGTATGATTTTACTGTGGAAGTTTAAAGATACAGAGCCTCAAATATGAACCCATTGGTTACACAGTGACCTTTTTGTAATACTTCAAAATGGGTCAGAGACTAAATCTCCCATCGAACCAATATGTTTACAGTGCAGATGTGTCATACACACCTCCCTTTATAATATCTTACAATACGGGATGATTTTACTGAGGAAATTGAAAGATACAGAGCCCCGAATCCCAAGCCATTGGCTACAAAGTGACATTTTTGCACTACTAAATGGTTTAAAAATAAAATCTCCCATTGGACCAATACGCTTACAATGCAGATGTGTCATACGCACCTCCCTCTATAATATCTTACAATATAGTATGAATTTACTGTGTAAATTTAAAGATACAGAGCCCCAAATACCAACTCATTGGCTACACAGTGACATTTTTGTAATACTTCAAAATGGGTCAAAAACGAAATTTCCCATTGGACCAATACCTTTACATTGCAAATGTGTCATGCACACCCCTTTCTATGATATCATTATCTTACAATACAGTATGATTTTACTGTGGAAGCTTAAAGAGACAGAGCCCAGAAATATCAACCTATTGTTTATAAAAGCAACAGTTATAAGTTATAAGTACTGTATTTATCGGCGTATAACACGCACATTCATTTTAAGAGGAAAGTTTCAGGAAAAAAACTTAAATTTTAAATAAGGAACTTTGAAACAAAATAAGGGTCAGTGCCCATCTGCAGCCTCACCATTGCCATCAATGCAGCCTCACGATTGCCTTTAATGCAGCAGCCTCACCATTGCCATCAATGCAGCCTCACGATTGCCTTTAATGCAGCAGCCTCACCATTGCCATCAATGCAGCCTGATCGATGCCCATCTTAGAGTAGACAGGGAGGAGGCAGGACGAGTGCCGACAGATTACATACAGCGAGAATCTCCTATGATTGACAGAACAGTGGTCCAATGGCGGCCCAGGAGACAAGACTTCCTATTACAGAGCCCCGCCAAGTAAACAGGAGATTCTCACTGTATGTAATCTGATGACGCTCGCCCCGCCTCCCTCCCTGTCTCCTTCGAGGCAGCTAAAATTGAAGTATTGGCGGATAACACGCACACGCTATTTGCACCCAATTTTCATGATGAAAAAGTGAGTGTTATATGCCAATAAATACAGTATTAAAAAAATAAAAATCTCCCATTGGAGCAACATATTTACATTTACACCCCTTTATGCATAAGTCTAATACTTTTATGGCCCCCCTAAGCAGAGTGTGGATTGTTCAGGGATGATGTGGCTGATGAGGCTTGAAACCTTGGCATGCGACTCCAAACCCGGACTGTCTGGGTAATATTTTAGTCGACTAAAATATTATGTTATTTAGTTGACTAATGCCGCGTACACACGAGCGGACTTTACGGCAGACTTTGTCCTGCAGACTTTTCGACGGACTTTACGACAGACTTTCTGAATGAACGGACTTGCCTACACACGATCAACCAAAGTCCGACGGATTCGTACATGATGACGAATGTTTTTTGTCCGTCGGACTAGCATACAGACGAGCGGACTTTTCGACCGGACTCGAGTCTGTCGGACAGATTTGAAACATGTTTCATTTCTAGGTTCGTCAAACTTTTGAGAAAAAAAAGTCAGCTGGAGCCCACACACGATCGAATTGTCCAACGGACTCAGGTTCGCCGGACCAAGTATGCCGTAAAGTCCGGTCGTGTGTACGCGGCATAGAACTAAAACAATTCACATAACTGAAATATGACTAAAACTAAATGGCATTTTAGTCAAAACTAAAACTAAATCAAATTGTGTGGTCAAATTGAACACTGGTATTGAAAAATGTAAAAAAAATAAAATAAATAAAAAGGCAAGAAAAACGCAGGGTACTAAAAAAAAATTTGTAGCATGTAACCAATGGGTTGGTATTTGAGGCTCTGTATCTTTAAATTTCCACAGTAAAGTCATACCGTATTGTAAGATATCATAGAGGGGGGTGTGGTGGGGTGTTAATGACACATCTGCATTGTAAACGTATTGGTCCAATGGGAGATTTTGTTTTTAACCCATTTAGTGCAAAAATGTCAGTTTGTAGCCAATGGGTTGGTATTTGGATGTCTTTATGTTTAAATTTCCATAGTAAAATAATACCGTATTGTAAGATATTACAGAGAGGGGTGTGTATGACGCATCTGCATTGTAAACGTATTGGTCCAATAGGAGATTTTGTTTCTGATCCATTTAGTAGTGCAAAAAATGTTAGTTTGTTAGTTTGTGATGTGACGTTTAACTTGCTGGAAGATGTGACTCTGCTTGTGAATTAATCTCTCTATAGATCTTCTCTCCAGGGGCTCAGAGTGATGGTCACATTGATGTTGAGGCAGGTCAGAGGGGAGACCCCCACCTTGGACACAATCCATAGAATATCATACCGGGGGACAGGCCTTCTCCACACTTTTTCTTCCCATTATTCTGGTACAGATTAATCTTAGTTTCATCCTTCCAAAGAATTATTTTCCAGAACTGGTCTGGCTTTTTTAGATGTTTTTTGGCAAAGTCTAATCTGGCTTTTCTATTATTTAGGCTTATAAATGGTTTGCACCTTGTGGTGAACCCTCTGTATTTGCTCTCATGAAGTCTTATTTTGATTGTAGACTTTGACAATGATACGCCCATTGATTTCTCGCACATTTTTTGCCACTGTCCCAAGGTTAAGGTACATTGGGAGGGGGTTCTGGCTCTGATCGATCTGGAAGCTTCTTTTTCCGTACAACCCACCATGGAAGTTTGTCTATTGAGCCTAGTTGAAACAATAGTACCGACTGTAGCCAAAAGAACACTGACCGGTTTCCTCCTTTTCTACGCCAGGAAAAATATTGCTATGCAGTGGAAGAAACCCTCTCTCTTTCTCACTCCTGTGATGGACTGTGGACTATGAGAATTGCAGTGTATATAGAGCAGTGTACACTGCTTGTTCCAAGCAAACAGAAGTGAGGGAGAAAAGGAGAGGTGTGGGAGCTCTCGAAGGATGGCAAACACAGTTAGAAATTATTCCATTAAAAATAAACTACAGAGACTTTAAGTAGTGGATGTGTATGGATTATAAAAAAAAAAAATTACTGTAGTGTCGTGAAAAAAAAATCCGGTCTCCTCCTCCCCTTATAGCTGACCAATCACGCCAATCAAGCAGAAAAACACAGTAAGAGAAATTATTTAATGGAAAATAGGTTAGAGGACCATTAACTAGTAAATGTGTATGTATTTTTACTGAAAAATAAGTGTCACAAAAAAAATCTGGCCTCCTCCTAGATTACACTCCTTCTTTGTAAGATGATAAAGAAGTTACACTAAACTCTGGTTTAAAAAAAATATATTCAATTCAAATATGTGTTCTTAAACCAAAAAAGTACTTTTTATTGACCTCAGATTACTCAAAATCTCAATTTATTTTAATTGTGGGCTGTGGCTGTTGGGTTGTGGGCTTTGGGATTTGTAGTGTGCATAGAGCAGTGCACATGACTGCAAATAACATGCACTTCTTGTATTAAAAGCACAGCAGTGAGGGTGAAAAGGAGAGGTGTGGGGGGATCTCTTGGTGGATGTTACAAGGAGGCAAAAAAACCACAGTTATGCCGCGTACAGACGAGCAGACTTTCCGGCGGACTAGGTCTGACGGTCTTTCCGACGGACTTTCGACGGACTTTCCGAACCAACGGACTTGGCCACACACGATCGGACTAAGTCAGTTCATAAGTCCATTCGGTTTGAACGTGATGACGTAAACGGGACTAAAAAAGGAAGTTCAATAGCCAGTAGACAATAACTTCCCTTGCGTCGTATTTGGTCCGTCGGACCAGCACACAGACGAACTGTTTTCCCGATTTTTAGTCCGTCGGACAGATTTGAAACATGTTCTATTTCTAGGTCCGTCTGATTTTTATCCCAAAAAGCTATCGGACTAGCCCACACACGATCGGACCTAGTCCGCCGGAAAGTCCGCTCGTGTGTACGCAGCATAAGAAATTATTTCATAAAAAATAGATTACAGAGACATTAACTAGTGGATGTGTATGGATTTTATCTGGGAAAAAAGAAAATTGTTTAGTCTAAAATAAAAAAAAAAATCCAGCCACCACCTCCTCCTCCCCTTATAGCCAGACCAATCCACTCCTTTCTTTGGATGTTAAAAAAAAAAAAAACCCAAATACAATTTTATCTTACTATACTGTATATGTACTATAATCTCTCTATCTACATGTTTTGTAACAACACCAAAAGCCATAGCATCTTATCATACCAATATCTTAACAAAAATAAAAAATAATAATTATATATATATATATACACAATATATCTCTTCTGTCTGTTATTCTCGGGGTGGATTAGATATTTTGTTCCCTAACCATATAGCTGGTTACTTATATTTACCACTGCATAGAGATATTCAAGAATAAATTGTCTTTTTTTAAACTTTACATATTAAGTAAATTATGCACCAAACTTTTATCTTGAGCTTTTATCTAATTAATCGAAACAATAATTGGCCAGCTGATCGATTATGAAAATAATTGTTAGTTGCAGCCCTACATTCCTGCTCTTGGTCTGTTCTGCTTCTTGCCTCAGGTGACTTGGTCACATCTGGCCAGCTACCCTACACCTGCTACCAGTGGTTGAGTTTGTGAGTACCTAAGGCCCTGCTCTGTACCCTAAGCTTTGTTGCCTTTTCACCCTACGTTGCCTACATGTCTGATTCTAGACACGGGGCCAGTCCTGCTATACCGGGTCCCTGCCCAGTTTACACTCCACTAAGGATGTTGGAGCTGTCTGCCGCACACATTCTGATCTGGCTAACACTGGCATCCTGGACTTTTTTTCCCCTTTATTTCTAGAGTCCTAGATGGCAGGTTTTAGCCTAACTCCGTTGGGTGTAGCCACCTCCTCTTCTCATTCCAGGGAGCATTTCACTTCAGCTCTCCTATCCAACCTGTGGGCTTACACAGGAACAGATCTGAGCCACACACTTAAGTAATTCCAGATCTATTCAAAGCTTTATTTTCGGTATACAAACTTATATGTGAAAGCAATTGGGCAGGTATAATATGGCCCTTTAACCGGTAAAGATAATACATGTTGTCAAAAGGCATATACATTTTAGCATATTTATATGTAATTATAATCTTCTACAACACTAGTGATTATTTTAACTTTACTGTGAGAAGTTATGCCATTATCTCTTATAAGCTAGTTGCATTCCCACACTACTATGTCCAGCTTAATTATCTTAGTTACATTGTTCAAGGACACAAGCAGAACAGAGAAAGGCTGGGAAACAGACAAAGAGACAGAGCAAAACAGGGAAACTTAAAGAGTAACTCTACCAGGGACTAAAGAACATAGAAGTATAAAGGGTAACTCTATAAACCACTTCCGTTTATATTGATTCAGTACGTACCACTGTAAAACTGGAGGGTCAGCCTGTCACCTCTAGCTGTGCTGTTACCAGTGTAGGGTCCTTTTGAGTTCCTAAGACCGCCAAGACCTTCCAAGTGCACCTGCTGTTCTTTATAGAAGCTAGAACCATCCTAATAAGATGTTTTTTATCTCCAAAGCTTTTATCAGTATCTTTTAGAGGAGGGCTTTGTTAAAAAATGGACTCCTCTCTGTGTATCTGCCAGTGTCCCATCTTAAAGCATCAACCATCCCATTGGCATATGTACCAGTCTTTAGGGACCTCACTGTTAAGCGACTGGAGACTTCTATTGAACCCTGTTCTCTGTGGCAGAACCTGTTTTATCCATAATCTTGATATATCAATTCTTGACTAGCTGGCCTTAAGCCTAGTATACATGGGACAAATGTCAGCCAGCATCGGGCGGTTCAATAGAAACCGTCCGACATTCAGCCTGTATGTATGGCAGCCTGCCCAACAGAGGCCGGCCAGCGGGAGTGTTCTGGCGGGGAGGCCGTCCCCCTGTCAGAACTCAATAGCTCAGGGGAGATCGCTGCACTAACATCACATAATTAGTGCAGCAGCTCCGACCTGAGCCGCCAGTTTTGTTTTTTTTTTGGGTTGAGTGAAAAAAAACTAGTAATATGTATGAGGCTTAGGCCCATTTCACACTTGTGCGACTTGTCCTGTGACTTGGGACTGCGAAGTCGCATGACAAGTCGTTCCCCATGATTTCCAATGATAACCATTCATCCCTGTACTACTTTGGTCCGACTTTCATGCGAGTTGAGGTCCATATACCTCAAGTTTCCCTGAAATAAAAAAAAAACAGGGTGTACAACCACTTTAAGTAGTTGTACTACCAAGGGACTAATAAAATAAAGTGTAGAGGACGCTCTAGAACAATTAGTGATTAGCTGAGCAAAAAGTTGAATGGTTGGATGAACTCAAACAACTAGCAACTTTGAATAAACAAATAAAGTGCAATGTGCCATGAATACTTAAATATACACAGGTGATATACACAAGTGATAAAGACAATATATGGACCAAAAAAGGCCGTAGAAAGAAAAGAAGAGTCTCAAAATCACAAAAGAATCCAGAAAAATCTTCTGTGTTCAAATTCTTCCAAAAAAGATAATAGTGAATGTTCCTTCACCGACTTATTGCTGCAAGTACAAAATAATATCTATTGATCTGCCAGAAATCCAGTGAGTACCTAACTTCCTGTAGACCTTTAAAATGTGCATTTATTCTTTATTATTTCTTTATGCACTTGTATTTTCATTTATTGGAGCTGTTCTATCTGTTAGGCATGTGCAAGAGCAGACTGACCGGTCGGTTGTTTCGGCCGTGGTCCGAGGGCCTGGCCATGGAAGGGGGCATGCCAGCGCCGCCTGCTGGAACCTAATAAATAAAAGAAAGATTTGGTGTCCCCAGTGACACACCTCCATCCCTAATAGTACAATAAAAACATAGGTATCGCCCTTTGGGACTTTATATGAGGTGTGCAAAATTAAATTGAAATTGACAAATGTGAATTCAATAAAAACATTTATAGCAGAAATGATCATATGCTTGGGAAGGGAGCTGAGGGAACGGAGCCAACCAAAAAATATACATATATTATAGCTGACTCCTGAACGGATTATCTAGGACCTCCAAGGTCACTCATTTCTACCCATGCCATGTCTGCCTTCCCATTATTCCTTGGTCGGGGTTTTTTGGTTGGCTCCGTTCCCTCAGCTCCCTTCCCAAGCATATATTGATGCCATCCTCTGTGAACATGGCCACAGGCACCTAGGCCTTGCCGATTGGTGAGTATGGGGTCTTTTCTTTCTCTGTAAGGCCCCTCTTACCATTTGTCCATTATTTATTCATGTGTTATATTACCTTTTTGGTCATTCATTTTCAGATATATCCTACATGCATCCACCACTGAAGAGCGAGTCACATCTCGAGAAACGCGTCAGGTGTATTAGATGTTTTGTATACTCATGTATTTCATATGTAATGCAGTCTTTTAACATGTGCAAAATTGTATCGCTTTGCCTTTGTTTATACTTTTTCATGTGTGATCATTTCTGCAATAAATGTTTTTTTTTTGTATTTATATTTGTCAATTTCATCGGCCTAATGTGCACACCTCATATAAAGTCCCAAAGGGAGATACCTATGTTTTTATCCTGCTGGAACCTAGGGACAACAAAAACTTGCGACCGTGGGCCCACTGCAACCATCTTTTTTGGGCCCGGCCAGGCCCCAGTGCCCAGGACGCACAGCGGAAGGTAAGCGGTAACCGCTGCCTGGAGAGAGTTAGCACAGGTCACGGCTGCCGTTCACCTACCACTGTGCGACCATGCCTGTTTCTCCTGCGATGGCTGCAGGCCGAGCCGGCACTGACACCCCCTCCTCTCTCAGCACGGATGTGTGCTCCCTTTTCTCCCGCCCCTCTACTACTGGGTCTGCCCAACCCACACTCCCCGGGGATGTGTGGGTGGGAAGTTTAAACCCAGAAGAGAAAAGCTGCAGACAGCCTGTGCCTGAGCCTCCATCCTGGGGTGAGTAAGCTAACCCTCTCTCCTGCCTCCATCCACTGTATAAGACTAATGTAAGGGGGGCTCTGTGGAATTTGATGCAAAGGCGGGCTTTGGTGAGTGTAAGTGGAAATTCTTCAGACTCTAAGGGGGACCCTGCGGACTCTGATGTTAGGTGGGCTCTTTGCGGACTCTGATGTTAGGGGGCTCTGTGAAGACACTGATGTTAGGGGGGCTCTGTGTGGACTCTGATGTAAGGAGGTATGTAATGTACAGGGTATATGAGGTCAGGAGTGTGTAATGTACAGGGTGTAGGGGTCAGGAATGTGTAATGTACAGTTTGCAGGGGTCAGGAGTGTGTAATATACAGGGGTGAGAGTCATAGCACAAGGAGGGGGTCCGGTAAGGACCAGAGTGAATGAAGGTGTTCACTGTACACCCTTTTAGAAAGAGGACTTTAGGTTCCATTATACTCCTTTGTAGTGACTAATAGGGCCTGGAGTACTCTCTGTTGTACTTTGTGCAAAATGTGGGGGTGAGGCAGGGGGCGGGTCATGGGTGGGGCCTGACAGGGGGCCCTTTCTTTTTTTGGTCCGGTGGCCTTGAGTGTTTTCAGTCCACCCTTGGGCATGTGTATGGCGGAATTCATCAGTTATTCTCATCAGCAGCACATGGACGTCTTCGTGTGGGTGATGGATAGGGAGGAGATGTTCTCTCTGTCCAGCCTCGCAGGGCTCCTGAAGAAGCATTTCTTCCCTAAGTGGATTATAGTCTGGGATCACACTATGTACCATTGTAGCCTGACACAGCTATAGAGAGACCCCGCCGGGTGGTGTCATACGTGTTTTAATCACTCGTAAACTCCCTGGGTACTGCTCTCTGTGATTTAACTTCTTTAAATACTACTGTGGAGTGTCAGAGCTTTAAGTTTGCCTTTCTTTCACTTCAACTTCATGCTTCAGTTGGTAACTAATACAATTCATTTTTCACAACATGGAATAAAATCCTATTAATTCATCCCATGTGGAACAAATTTATTTGGATTGGATGTTTGTGCTTACATTGATATTAGACCAGCTTATTAGAACACCATTTACACTAATTCTCAGAGCTGGTAAAGAGACAAAGGTGTGATATTCTAGCATTATAATTCCTGTTGCCCACACAATATTACAAAGTTATTGAATTTTTTGATGTTGTTGGTGTAAAGCACCAACCTTGTGTTAATTGATTGATTGGGTATCCAAAGAATGCCAAACTTTTGGGACATTTCAGTTACAACAAAATGTTCTCCTTAAAAAAAAATGGGGGGGGGGCTTTTCTGGCTGATCTTTGTTTAAAAAAATGCTAGTTGACTGTCTGCCATGTTGATTTGTTATGTTCTATACCTCATCATTCACGAGTATCCAATCAGGAGTAGTACCTTTTTACAGACTTATTCTGGGTTAGTAATTCAGAAGCTACAATAGCCAGAGATTGGACAGCCAAGCAGCTAGCTTTTTCAAGAGGAGGTCAGCAGTGGTAGCATCTATGCCTACGAAAATAAGGAATTCACACCAGATATGTTAAGGGCCAATTTATACTATTGTTATGGATTAAAGCACAAGCATTAGCACATTTTTCCACGTGTTTTGACACTCTGGCTACTGTTAAATACAACTATGCAGTCCGAGGGCTTTCACACTGGAGCGGTGCGCTAGCAGGACGGGAAAAAAAGTCCTGCTAGCAGCATCTTTGGAGCGGTGAAGGAGTGGAGTGTATACCGCTCCTTCACCGCTCCTGCCCATCCTGCTATACCGCCAGCAAAGCGCCTCTGCAGAGGCGCTTTGCAGTGGTTTTTAACCTCTCTCGGCCGCTAGTGGGGGGTAAAACCGCTCCGCTAGCGGCCGAATACCGACGGTAAAGCGCTGCTTACAATAGCGGCATTTTACCGCCAACGCCGCCCCCGCCCCAGTGTGAAAGGGCCCTAAGATACTTGTTTGGCTATTGGGGGGGTGGGGGAGTACAAATTACCTTATTCCCTAACCCCCCCCCCTCGGCAACCAGCACTCTCCACCATTGTCCGATGCTCCCAAATGTGGGCGTCCCTTTCTTTTTTCATGTACAATGCAAGACTGCAGGTCCTGCATTGTACTTGTACAAAAAAGTGGCAACCACCCCAATCTATGACTGACCTTTACAGCAAGGTGCACATGGAAAGGCAAATATATCTATCTATAATATATAGTCGCAGTGCCCACGCCAAGGAACCTCTGTATATACTGCAGTCCTAACTCTAAATTTCCAGAGCCTCCATAGTAAGAGCACATTAGGCCTCATGTACACTGCTGCTGGTAAATGGACGTTCAAAGGCAGTTGCATGCTTTTTTGAGCTGCCCCTGAACTCATCCAATATTATCTTATGTGTACATGTACAAAGATTCGATTAATGTCGTTTTTAGGCAGTTGAGTTTAGAGGCCTTTTTTGGACAGCAAAAAAAATGAGTTCAGACGCTAAATTTAGAGGCATTTCAATCGCCAAACGCTTCTAAACGTGGCTAAACGTGTTTCGTTTACAGATGTTTTTGGCTACTTTGAAAAAAAAAATATTTTTTTTTTCAAACGCTTCTAAACGCAAAGGCGGCTAAAAGCGGCAAAACGGGCATTTTAAACATGGGTTACTATCTGTCAAGTTAAATTGTTCAAAACGTCCCGTGTACATTAAGCCTAATGCCCCGTACACACGGTCGGACTTTGTTCGGACATTCTGACAACAAAATCCTAGGATTTTTTCCGACGGATGTTGGCTCAAACTTGTCTTGCATACACACGGTCACACATTCTGAACACGGTGACGTAAAACACGTACGTCGGGACTATAAACGGGGCAGTGGCCAATAGCTTTCATCTTTTTATTTATTCTGAGCATGCGTGGCACTTTGTCCGTCTGATTTGTGTACACACGATCGGAATTACCGACAACGGATTTTGTTGTCGTAAAATTTTATAGCCTGCTCTCAAACTTTGTGTGTCGGAAAATCCGATGGAAAATGTGTGATGGAGTCTACACACGGTCGGAATTTCTGACAACATGGTCCTATCACGCATTTTCCGGCGGAAAATCCGACTGTGTGTACGGGGCATTAGAATGGATAGATTAAGGGCAGGTATGCCTGGAGGGAGTCCACCTCTCCTTAAAGCGGAGTTCCAGGTTTTTTTTGTTTATTAAAAGTCAGCAGCTACAAAAAGTATAGCTGCTGAATTTTAATAACCTGTTCCACGGCCGTACGGAGCCCTGCTCCTCTCCCCCTTCTCTCCTCGGCGTCTCCATTGAAACTGTGGGCACCGGGCCGTGACAGCTTGCGGCTTCACTCTCCCAGTGGACAGGCAATCTTCTGGGACCCGTCACGAGTCCCACAAGATTGCCGAGAGGGAGGGGTCACCTAGGGGTAGAGGAGGAGTCGCCTAGGGGGCCCCTAGGCGGAAGTGGGACAGGAAGTCCCACTCAAAACTAAGCACCCACACCTCCCCCCCAAAAAAAATTACATGCCAAATGTGGCATGTAAGGGGGCGAGGAATGCTTAAAGCGGACGTTCCACTTTTGGGTGGAACTCCGCTTTAAAGGCATAGGGACGCATGTGATGCTCAGCAAAAGCAAGATTGCAGCGAAGGTATCCGGGGCATCCCTGCTCCCAATTCACTAACCATAAAAAAAAGGGCAATCACAACAATCTATAACTGGCCTTTGCAGCAAGGTGCACATGGAAGGGCAATACACATCACAAACAAACAAAAGATTTGCCAGCACACTTGCTGACCAGCCTGCAAAACAACTGAATTGGCCCTGTCTAACAGTTTATCTTAAAAACTGAGGGTTTTGCAGCTGGTTGGTGAGTGTAAAAACCCAAAGAATATTGGTGCGCTTGCAATTTCAATATATAAGTACATAAATTAAATCGGATTGACCAAGACCAATCAATCACTTCCCACACCACATATAACTGAAATAATAAATTAGGAGACTTCTGCACCTCACCACCTATCTGGGTAAAGATATGAAACAGTCTTAAAATGATATATTAAAGCGCACTGTCCCTAGTGAATTCATAACATTCAAATAAATATAAATCACTCACAATAATGCATTCATGTGAATAGTTCCAAAACAATAGATTTTAAGATCTTCCTAACAGGTGTTGTGTTCCTGGCTCAGTGATAACCTCAACTATGAGGAGATCACCAAGTTATTATCTGGGTTGAAAGTCGATGTTCTCAGATCAGGTATTTGCTAATCCAGGTATCAAAGAGCACTTCAACAAGGCCTTGGACATCATGAACAGAGCTGTGCCCTTCAATGTTGGTGAGTGCAGACGTACTATATGAACGGATGGTCCTGTCAGCAAGGCAATATTGGGTAAAGCCTAAAGCTGCTTTATGTTCTCCACTACCACATTATTGTTATTATTATTATTATTATTTTAGCGACAACAGTTTACGCAGCGCTTTACAACATAAAAAGGATACAATACAGTTATAATACAATAAAATACAAAGGATTAAGAGGGCCCTGCTCAGAAGAGCTTACAACCTAATAGGGTGGGGCAGGTGGTACAAAAGGTTGTAACTGTGGGGAATGAACTGATGGAAGTGGTAAAAAGTTAGTTGGAGACGTTATAGGCTTTCCTAAAGAGATGAGTTTTCAGGGATCGGCTGAAGGTAGCAAGAGTAGGGAATAGCCGGAAAGGTTGAGGTAGCGAGTTCCAGAGGATGGGAGAGGCTCTGGAGAAATCCTGGAGACGAGCATGGGAGGAGCAGACGAGAGAGCTTGAGAGTAGGAGGTCTTGAGAAGAGCGGAGAGGAATGATTTGGGCCATATGTGGAGACAAGGTTGGTGATGTAGCAGAGTGGTGAATGGCTTTGTATGTTGTGGTTAGTATTTCAAATTTAATTCTCTGGGTGATTGGGAGCTAGTGTAGGGATTGGAGGAGAGGGTTGGTAGACACTGAGCGGTTGGTAAGGTGGATAAGTCTGGCAGCAGCATTCATGATAGACTGAAGAGGGGATAGCCTGTGGAGAGGCAGGCCAATGAGAATGGAGTTGCAATAGTCAAGGCGAAAGATAACAAGGGAGTGAATGAGGAGCTTGGTGGTTTCGTTTGTTAAAAAGGGGCGAATTTTACTTTGATAGCATTTTTTTCATCAATGGGCAAACACTTATGCTTATGCAAGGGAAGCCGCTGTTACGGCAGTAGTGACTTCCTAAACTGCAAAATCACAAGATTACACCCCCACACACAGTTAGAACTGGACTTTGATACCCTCCTTTCCCTTCCCGCCCCATTTCCCTCTGCAGGCTTGAGCCCCTAGGGGGTTGGTGTTAGTTTTGCCCTATACATAGCTGTTGCTAGATACTCTGTAATTTTTTGTGGGCACGGCTAGCACCAATTCACCTGGCGTCCAGACGTTCTGTTTAGTTTTATTTGATATATGTTGTCCATGTCCCACATGTCTGTGTTTGTTTTTGGTCAGCCCTGTGTGGCTTGTCACCAACATGAGCCTGGGCGAGTCTAGTACTTGTCTTTTCCATCCATCTTCGTGTTTTATACTTTATTAATAAACCACTATTTTTGATACGACCTTATTAGTGTTCATTGTCATTCGATAAGCCCTAACCCTTTTCTGTCCCCCTCTGTTTGGGATATTTGTGTCTACAGTTTTTTAGGGGCTGAATGACAGATATTACACTATATAGTTTGTAGTTAAAACATGTTCATCCAAGCCTCTTCTTTTATATGTTTAGCATAGAAACCAATCAGCTGCTACGTTTTATTATCAAAGATTAATTGAACAAGCTGAACTTAGGAGCTGATTGGTTACTATGCACAGCTGCACCAGATTCTGTGTGCACCAGTAGCCCCTTTCACATGGGTGGACCGATAAGGTCCGCCTGTCAGTTATTTAGGTAGACCTGAACAGACGCTCCATACAGGTCTATGGAGCGACGGATGTCAGCAGTGACATGTCTGCCGACATCCGACCCGCTCTGATCCGCTAAAGTGTGACGGATGGAAACCCTATTTTTTCATCCATCTGGCGGATCGGATGAAAACGGACTCTACGGTCCGTCTTCATCTGATCCCCCATAGAGGAGAGCGGCGCTCTGAAAGGTCGGTCCCTGCACAGTGTGCAGAGACAGACCTGTTATCTGCCTGCTCGGCAGGGATCGACGGAGCGATCCCTGCTGAGCAAAGCAGAGCCCGTGCGCCGACACGTCCATGTGAAAGGGCCCTTAGGAATTCTGCCCCAACATGTCCTGTACTGTCATAGGGACCAGTGGGAGACCTGAAAGTAGGGAGGCGATTTCTTGACACTCAATAAATTTAGATGATAGCCAGAAGCCTAGTATTTTCAAGAGGTGGTCAGCAAAGGGAGGTCATTTATTTTTCATTACGTTTTCTTTTAAATTACTGCAAAAACTGTTTTCCATCCTCTGTCCTTGTTATATTTTTTGCTGTATGTAAGCCCCCTATTCCAGGCCCATACAACATGCAGCCCGGCGCCCGATAAAGCATTGCATACCTGACTCAGACCGAGAGGAGGAAAGGCTTTCAGTTTGAGACTACGCAGGAGCGATGAGAAGCAGAGAGCATCGCACAAAGAGGCATAGGGGTCACCACAGTGCCTACAAACTTCTAGGACCTTATCCAGTTCAAAGCAGAGGAGCACAACATTGTCTTTATGCCACTGATTGCAAAGAGGCATTGTGATTTACACGGATAGAGGCGTTGTGTATGTCCAGGGAGAGAAAATGAGGGTGCCCACTTCTCTGCAGAGTCTTTTAGACATAGCCTCCCTATCAGGTGGTGTGAGGACTGCTGGTGATACACTTTGGGGGTTATTTACTAAAGGCAAATCCACTTTGCACTACAAGTGCAAACTACAAGTGCAAAGTGCACTTGAAATTGCACGTGCACTTGGAAGTGAAGTTGCTGTAGATCCGAGGGGGGCATGCAAGGAAAATAAAAAACAGCATTTTAGCTTGCACATGATTGGATAATAAAATCAACAGAGCTTCCCCTCATTTCAGATCTACCCCTTAGATTTACAGCAACTGCACTACCAAGTGCACTTTCAGTGCAATTTCAAGTGCACTTTACAGTTGTAGTTTGCACTTGTTGTGCAAAGTGGATTTGCCTTTTGTAAATAACCCCCTTTGTGTTTTAACATTTCAGGCTATCCATGAAGAGCTTTAATTAAATTTATGGAATCTTCTATACTCGGATTAGCTGATGTTTACCATCACCCTGTGTGGATCCTGGAGCATAGGCACTTACTTTGTGATTATTTTTTTTTTTTGCCTTAATTAGTGTAGGCCTTCCTTGTTGCTCCGTTTTAAGCTTTATGCTGTACCCTTCTGGGCGGTCTTTTTGCCCATCCCCATCCACGGCTCATCCATCCCCATCCACAGCTCATTCATCCCCATCTATGACTCATTTATGCCTCATTCATGCTCATCTATGCCTTATCCATGCCACATCAGTTCTCATCCATGCCACTACAGTACCCATCAGTGCCACTACAGTGCCTCACAAAAGTGTAATATGTAGTCAAGTTAGATTTGAAATGTTTGCCCCTAGAACACCTGATGGTGCTCCCTGCTTGTTGGACCTCTGTATGTGCCCAGGCTGTGAAAAAGTCTCATGCCGCGTACACACGAGCGGATTTTCTGTCAGAAAAATCTTGGATGGTTTTTCCAATGGAATTCCGCTCAAGCTTGGCTTGCATACACGCGGTCACACAAAAGTTCGCTGAACTTTCGACCATTGGTGTGAAGTGACAAGACCAAGCTGTTTGCCTTCTCCATGCCTTGGGATGAGTTAAATCAATGCAGCCAGGACAGTTTGTGTGAACGCGCTATTGTGTATAACAAAAGAAATGGTATTGTGTGGCAAGATATGGGACACCTGGCACCTATACCGTAAAGGAGACTGGGTCAGGTCTTTGGTGAATAGAAGGAATACTCATCTAGCACACCAGTAGGGTGATTCCTTGCTTTTTAGGGTGAGTTGACATGCCATCCCTCGATACACTATCCACTTGTGGACCCCCACCTGCAATGTATTGCAGACAAGCGGCCCGCACAGCAAAAGCGGCATACACCTACATGGCTGCCTGTTTCTGGGTTTCAAGCGTGTCCATGCATGCCCCCCCCCCCCCCCCTGCAAAGCATCTCTCCTGTCACTCCAGTGTGAAAGCCCGAGGGCTTTCACACTGGAGCGGTGCGCTGGCAGGACACTCAAAGTCCTGCAAGCAGCTTCTTTGAGGCGCTTTAGGAGCGGTGTATACACCTAAAACACCCCTGCCCATTGAAATCAATGGGCAGCGCCGCCCAAGTGCCACTGCAGCGGCGCTTTGTTGGCGCTTTAAACCCTTTTTCGGCCACTAGCGGGGGTTAATATCGCCTGGCTTACGGCCAAAAAGCGCAGCTAAAACGATGGTAAAGCGCCGCGGCTGAGTGTGAAAGTGCCCTAAGTGTGACAGCTGCACACAGACAATATTTGGATACAAAATATGCAGGACAATACTCAAAAAAAAAAATGTGATCATCAAGCATTCCACATATACATAGATAAAGAAAGAATCCAATAAAGTCCGCCAAAGTGAAATAAAGTCTCTAAAAGCAACATTCTTAGAATATATATTGAAAAAGTAAGTGTAGAACTTTTAAATGAGATCCAAATTAACAATTTCTTTATGAGGTGGAAACTGTTTATAGACAGCACTTTAGATCAGGTGGAGATACAACAATCTATGACCACATTGAGATATACAGAATGGTTAATCAAAGCTGATGCTATTAATAGTTTGGGTAATCTTATTAACTCATAGTAAAAACACTATTTACCGTATTTATTAAAGCTTTACTAACTTAAAGTGGTTCTAAAAGCAGAAGGTTTTTTTTATCTTCATGCATTCTATGCATGAAGATAAAAAAACCTGTGTGCAGCGGGTTACTAACACTAACCCGCGTTAGTATCATGGTAACTGTTTTCAATTAGACATTGAGATCATGTTTGTACACTTTTTTATATGAATTAAACAATGTATATGAATTAATAAACATCTTATATTCATCAAGTTACTCTCTTGCAATCACGTGCTTCGCTCAAAGTCCCAACCTTCTGTTCTGTTCTCATATACTGACAGGGATGGAGGCGCATGGCCTTACCAGGTCATGGCTTCATATAAAGTTCCACCAATCCCCCTCTCCCTTTCCCCTCTTTTTAGTATTCAAAGCTGTACATAAATGAAATTTATATCCCTTTTTTCCACAAACAGAAATTTATTTTGGTGGTGTTTTATCACCTTGGTGGTGTTTATTTTTTTGCTTTATAAACAAAAAAAGGCAGACAAATTTTTGTAAATAAAACAATATTTTTTACTTCCTGCTATAAAATATATCCAATTAATAAAATGTAAAAAATCGAATTTCTTCATAAATGTAGGCCAATATGTATTCTGCTACATGTTTTTGGTAAAAAAAAAATCCCAATGAGCGTATATTGATTGGTTTGCGCAAACGTTATAGCGTCTACAAACTATGGTAAATATACTTGATTTTTTTTTTTTTTTAAATACTAGAAATGGCAGCAATCTGCTTGTTGATCAGCGGGTGCTGGCGGGCATCCATTGGCTGGCACCCGCTGATCAGCTTGTGCTGTGTCTAATCACAGACCAGGTGCCGGCGGCACACACGCGACCCCCTACCCGGAAGTGCCGGCTCACGTACTAGGTAAAAAAAATTATTTACTTCCACCCTGGACTCATGATGTTGCTCCGGTCCTCCAAGGCCATACAGGTGATCAAAGGCGATCAAGTGGTTAAACCCAAAACCAAAAATGTAATGTAACACCCCAGACCCTCGGGGACATGGTGGTACCCCCAGAAACTGGATGGGCTAACATTTCACTTCAGGGTGTAGATCACTTAAGCAAAAGTGGGATGTAAACAAATGGGAGCCAGTCACTTTAGATGCAAAACAAAAAGTAGTTTATTTCATTTCAAAACTCCTGGTAGAGAGGGGTAGGGAGGTGAGAACACCCATTACTGGCCTGCAGACTCAATAGCACAGAAACTAGAAATACCAGTACAGAAAAGAGTCTTGAACCTGATTCCAGCAATCTGTACCTTCTTAGTAGCAGCCATCTCCATTAGCAACCAAATCGTTCCCAGCAGCAGCAGTAGTCTCAATGATCCTTTCTTAATGCTTCCCTAGGCTCTCCACAGGATCCTCACCCAGGACCTCTTGTGGCACAGTGACCTCTGTTTCTTCATCTCTGACATCACCTGTCCTCGGCCAGGCCCCCAGATCACACAGCCCCAAGCACTAGGACACAACAGGTAGACTTCTGCGCCAAGCACATGTACAGGCTTCAGACTTCACGCCTAATCATTCATCTGCTCCTCACACACCCACTCCAAGCCAGAGCCTGGGGGGAAGAGAGCAATCACTTGGCCCTCCCCAAAAATGTGTTTCTTTATCGTACATCATGGGACACAGAGCACCATAGTAATCACTATGTGGGTATTAAGGCACCTTCAGGTGATGGACACTGGTATACTCAATACAGGAAGTTCACTCCCTATATAACCCCTCCTGCTTCCAGGAGTACCTCAGTTTTTTCGCCAGTGTCTAAGGTGTGGGTTACGAGTGAAGATGTGCTCTGAAGAGCTCCAAAGCTGGAGGGATCCCTGCTGGATTTAAACAGCCACCATAGACCGGATCCATCCATAGTGCCACTGAGACCAAGGTGGATGGTACCCAGGCCCAGTTTTTCCTGAGGGGTGCTATACAGGTCCGAGGGAGTGGAACCCCTATAATAGGGACCCGGTCCTTGAAGGTTTGCTAACACAACCGGCCGTGATGGGTGAAGTTTGGATCTGTCTGTTACAGCATTATCCTGCAGCAAGGAAAAGGTAAGGGAAGAAGCCTAGGAACTGTAAAAAGTCCACCTATGCTTTTTTTCTTCCATATGTAAAATGTTGTCATGCCTAGAGTCTCCACTAGAGGGAGTAAATGCATACCTTAATACGTTGCTTCCCAGTCAGCTCAGAAGTCCCAGCTAAACAGCATGTGTGTGGTCTCTGCAAGCCAAGGGGGATTCCTCATCCAGAACATTTCCCCCCTGGGGGAAGGGAGGTACAACAGTAGCTTGTATTCCCCCCCTCTCCCTCCCCCTCGGGGGATACGGCTGCGGCTTTCATATGTTTATTTTTTCTTTTTCCCCAACAGAAGTTTTTTCAAACTTCCCGCCTCCCCAGCCCTCCCTTCTCTCCCCTCTAGCTCAAGGAGCGTATCGAATGCCGTGCGCGGACTATGGCTAGTTAAACAGATAGGGGGACGTGCTTAGTGACGAAGGGGGCATGGCTTAAGGGTGTGGCTCAAGGTGCGGCGCCGTGTGCAGGATGTAAGTTCATGAGGAGCACACAGCGCAGGCGCTGGGGACAAGAGACAGACGCTTCATAGCAAACAGCTGGAGTCTGACACACAGGAAACAGGAGTGCTGGGGGCACGTAAGGTTGATGCAGACATTTCCAGTACAGGAAATAACATTTACATACAACACTAAAGCTGAACTTTATTAGCACTGTCTTTTGCTAGACTATTTGCTCAGCGAGTTGTGCATTTACTTAGTGCCTCTGTTTTTTTGTGCTCAGCACTATGGCTCCCAAAAAAGACACCACAAAGGTACCAAAAATTCCACCCCCAGGCGCTGGGAACTCCAGACGGTCATCCTCTCCTGAGATACCAGATATGGCAAGCCAGGGTGAGTCATTGGAACCAATTGGCGGTGCGGTTACTCAGCCTGCAGTTGCTGCAATAGGCATCTGCCAGTCCCTAAAGGACCAGTTTAGACAGGCCCTTAAGGATGTCCCTGCACAACAGGCCCGCGATTTGGCCGAACTACCAAGGGCGCTATGTTTTGCCATAGACACCATGAAAGACTCTATTCACCAGGCATCCCGCCTTGCGCTTGAGCTAGTACACATGCGTAGGACCCTGTGGTTAAAAAAATTGGTCAGCCAAAGCACCTTGCAAAAGGCTTCTGACTAGTTTACCTTTTCATGGGGATCGACTATTTGGGGAGGATTTGGACAAATACATCCAAACGATTTCTAGTGGGAAGAGTACTCTTTTGCCAGTCAAAAGAAAGTATAAACGTCCTTCATTTAAACAAACTCTTTCCCCTGCATCAGGGGCATCTGCCTCTAGGCAGTGGCGACAGCCTCCACCGCCAGACTCACGAGGAAAGCCTCAGGGTCAGGCCCAGGCACAGAAGAAGACCTGGGGCCGGAAATTTGCAAAGCAGAATTCTAAAGCCTTATTATGAAGAGGCGCCCCCCCTCCTCGCCAGAGTGGGGGGAAGACTTCTGCAATACTCAGAAGTCTGGCAAGAGAAAATTCAGGACAGATGGGTCATCTCCACGGTGTCTCTAGATACAAACTAGAATTTCGTGAGTTTCCCAGTCTCGTTTTCTGAGATCAAATGTTCCCAAAGATCCAGGGAATAGGCAATCTCTATTTCGGACATTAGACCGATTACTGGCTGAGGGGGTGATCATGCAGATCCCCACAGAAGAGCAAGGTTTGGGGTTTTATTCAAACCTCTTTAAGGTACCAAAACCAAATGGAGATGACAGACCCATTCTAGATCTAAAGAATCTAAATCAGTTCCTGAAGATCCGCTCCTTTCGCATGTAGTCGATCAGGTCAGTAGTTTCTGGCGTTTATCGACATCAGGGATGCATATCTGCATATCCCTATATTTCCCGCTCACTAAAGGTTTCTGCGGTTCGAAGTAGAACAGCAGCATTTTCAGTTTGTAGCTTTACCCTTCGGGCTAGCTACAGCACCCCGGGTGTTCACAAAAGTTCTGGCCCCACCTCTAGCCAGGTTAAGGGCACAGGGCATAATAGTCTTGGCGTACCTAGATGATCTATTGCTTATAGACCAATCGGTGGCTCGTTTGGAGCAAAAGTGTGTGCATTACAACCAGTTACCTGGAAAGTCTGGGTTGGATTCTCAACCTAAAGAAGCCTTCCAGATATACTGCGGCAGAAGGACACATACAGGCAGATTAACGTACCTGTACGTTGCCCATTTAAGAGGCGACTTGCGGATGCTCGCGCGGGGATACCTGCGATCGTCTCACGGTGAGGAAGAACGGGAAGATGCTAATGTAAACAAGCATCTCCCCGTTCTGCCTATTGACACTGTCACTGATCACAGCTCCCTGTAATCGGGAGCGGTGATCAGTGATGTGTCACACCCAGCCCATCCCCCCCACCCCCACTCTTAGAATCACTCCCTAGAACACACTTAACCCCTACAGCACCACCTAGTGGTTAACTCCTAAACTGCCAGTGACATTTTTACAGTAATCAATGCAATTTTTTAGCATTGATCGCTGTATTAATGCCAATGGTCCCAAAAATGTGTCAAAATTGTCCAGTGTGTCTGCCATAATGTCGCAGTCACGATAAAAATCGCTAAAAATTGTGCAAACCAATCAATAAACAGTTATTGTGATTTTTTTTTTTACCAAAAATATGTAGAAGAATACGTATCGGCCTAAACTGAGGAAAAAATGTTTTTTTATATATTTTTGGGGGATATTTATTATAGAAAAAAGTAAAAAATAATGATTTTTTTTTCAAAATTGTCGCTATTTTTTTGTTTATAGCGCAAAAAATAAAAACCGCAGAGGTGATCAAATACCACCAAAAGAAAGCTCTATTTGTGGGAAAAAAGGACATCAATTTTGTTTGGGAGCCACGTCGCAAGACCGCACAATTGTCAGTTAAAGCGACGCAGTGCCGAATAGCAAAAAGTGCTCTGGTCTTTGGCCAGCCAAATGGTCCGGGGCTGAAGTGGTTAAAACCGCTAAAAAAGCTGGAGTATTTGGGCCTGATCAGACACAGCCCAGAAAAAGGTGTTCTTGCCTCAGGCAAAAAACAACTCCATAAGAGAGCTGGTGCGGATGGTCAGGTGGAAAAGAGATCCCTCCATTCGCCTTTGCATAAGGTTGTTAGGAAAGATGGTGGCTTCATTCGAAGCGGTCCCCTATGCCCAGTTCCGTTCGAGACTCTTGCAAAACAGTATCCTGTCTGCTTGGAACAAAATAATCCAAGCTTTAGACTTGCCAATGCGGCTGTCCCCAAGGGTGTCCCATAGCCTCAGTTGGTGGTTTCTAACCCAGAATCTGCTGAAAGGAAAATCCTTCAGACCAGTTATCTAGAAAGTGGTAGCAACAGACGCCAGCCTTTCAGGCTGGGGAGCAGTACTAGAGAAGACAACTATCCAGGGACAGTGGTCAAGAACCGAAAGAGCCTTGCCCATCAATATCCTAGAGATTCAGGCAGTGCGTCTGGCTCTGAAGGCCCGGACTTTCAGGTTACGGGATTGTCCTGTCAGGATCCAATCCAACAATGCTACAGCTGTGGCCTATATCAATCACCTAGGGGGCACCAAGAGTCTTGCAGTGCAGACAGAGGTGAACAATATTCTAACTTTGGCAGAAAGGAATGTTCCATGCCTATCGGCAGTCTTCATTCTGGGAGTAGAGAGTTGGCAGAATTGACTACCTGAGTCACCAGCAGTTATTCCCGGGGGAATGGTCTCTTCACCCCGACATTTTTCAGGCTGTTTGCCAAAGATGGGGGACTCCGGACGTAGATCTTCTAGCGTCCAGGTTCAACATGAAGTTAGTCAACTTTGTGTCCAGGACAAGGGATCCACTCACATGCGGAACAGATGCGTTGGTGACCCTGTGGGGTCAGTTCTCACTGATCTATGCATTTCCCCCTGTTCAGTTGCTGCCACGACTTCTTTGCAGGATCAAGCTGGAAAGAAAGCTGGTAATTCTGGTAGCACCAGCATGGCCTAGAAGGCCATGGTATGCAGAAGTCGTAAAGATGGCAGTGGAGGATCCATGGTCCCTTCCACTACGGCCAGACCTACTTTCACAGGGGCCGATATTTCATCCTACCTTTCGAACGCTAAAATTAATGGCTTGGCTATTGAAACCCACATTCTGAAGAAACGTGGGCTATCCGGGTCAGTTATCTCTACCTTGATTAATGCAAGGAAGCCAGCTTCCAGATCTATATATTATAGAGTCTGGAGGGCATATGTTTCCTGGTGTGAATCCAAGGATTGGCACCCTCGGAGGTATATCATAGGCAGAGTTCTTGCCTTTCTACAATTGAGGGTAGAGATGAGGTTAGGCTTTAGTACTATTAAGGGCCAAGTCTCAGCTTTATCGGTCTTATTTCAAAGACCGCTGGCTACGTAGTCTTTAGTCCGGGATTTATGCAAGGGGTGATGCGGCTTAATCTGCCAGTTAAATCACCTTTGAACCCTTGGGACTTGAACTTAGTTTTGTCAGTGTTACAAAAACAGCCATTTGATCCGATACAGCATATTCCCTTAGTCCTTCTGACAAGGAAGCTAGTGTTCTTGGTTGCTATATCCTCAGCTAGGAGGGTTTCGGAATTGGCTGCTCTTTCCTGTAAAGAGCCATACTTGATTATTCACGAGGACAGAGTGGTGTTACGCCCTCGTCCAGATTTTTTGCAAAAGAGGTCTCAGGTTTTCACCTGAACCAATATATTGTCCTGCCATCGTTTTTTACAAAACCATGTTCCAGGGAAGATAAGTCACTACATTGTCTTGATGTGGTGAGAGCAGTCAAAGTCTATTTAAAGGCGACTGCTCAGATTCGGAAGACTGATGTCTTATTTGTTCTGCCCGAAGGTCCTAAGAAAGGACAGGTAGCATCGAAATCCACCGTCGCTAAGTGGATTTGGCAGGTTATAATTCAGACTTATGATTTAAGGGGTAAGATTCCACCTTTTCAAGTCAAAACGTACTCTACCAGGGCAGTTAGTGCTTCTTGGGCAGTGCGTCACCAGGCCTCCATGGCTCAGATCTGTAAGGCCGCAACCTGGTCTTCAGTACATACATTCACCAAGTTTTATCAGGTGGATGTAAGAAGGCATGAGGATATTGCCTTTGGGAGCAGTGTGCTGCAGGCAGCAGTATAAGTCCTCAAGTCTGGGGGTGCCCTATGGGTTGTCTCTCCCTCCCCTCAAATAGCATTGCTATGGGACGTCCCACATAGTGATTACTATGGTGCTCTGTGTCCCATGATGTACGATAAAGAAAGTAGGATTTTTATAACAGCTTACCTGTAAAATCCTTTTCTTGCAGTACATCATGGGACACAGAGATCCCTCCCCTCTTTTTGGGGTTTAGGTATATTGCTTTGCTACAAAAACTGAGGTACTCCTGGAAGGAGGATGGGTTATATAGGGAGTGAACTTCCTGTATTGGGTATACCAGTGTCCATCACGTGAAGGTGCCTAGATACCCACATAGTGATTACTGTGGTCCTCTGTGTCCCATGATGTACTCCAAGAAAAGGATTTTACAGGTAAGCTGTTATAAAAATCCTGTTATGCTCTTCCCCAGCATGCACCAGTGGCCATAAACCACCTACTTTTTCACCATCAGAAGTATGAACATTCATATACAGTAATACCTCGGATTGCGAGTAACGCGGTTAACAAGCGTTTTGCAATATGAGCTATTATTTTTTTAAAATCCTGACTCGGTTTGCGAGCGTTGTCTTGCAAAACGAGCAGGATTCAAGCCTCTGCGGTGTGCAGTACCGCATTTGACCAGAGGTGTGGGGGCGCTGGTGACATTCGGAGCCGCTCGGATGCACTCAGAAACACTCGTTCCTGAGCCTTTCCGAGTGCATCCGAGCGGTTTCCGAGTGTTTCTGGTACCCCCCACCTCTGGCCACATGCGGTACTGCATACCATAGAAGTCACTGTGGAATGAATTATCTGAGTTTCCATTGACTTCTATGGGGAAACTCACTTTGATATACGAGTGCTTTGGATTACAAGCATTCTTCTGGAACAAATTATGCTCGTAATCCAAGGTACCACTGTATCAGTTTTACTGTAGTCTCTCCTACTAATACCAGAAGTACCAGTGACACCTACTGGCAGAGGGGAGAAGTCACAGCTTCCTCGGGTTTAGGGAAAAATTAAATGATCAAGTAGACTATAAATCAGCTAGGTTGTCTACCATCCATCAGAACTAAATTTGATAAGATGTGGTGGCTGCAATAGTTTTATTTTTTTAGGCTTTTTTTCCTCTGTTTTCACCTAGTGATTTAGCCAGTAATGCCTGGTAGACAGATTTTTGTTTTTATTTAACCCAGTGGGCTGAACTAAAAAAACAGAGAGATTGCTGTGCAAGCACAAGCAATGTTAGTGCAGTGATTGCCCCTGCTGGTTGCCAGCGCTGATCGGATACCAGTTGGACACTGGTTTTCCAGCATGCCGATTCGACAGAAGCTGGTTGTGAGACCGGCTTCTATAGAACAGATAGCTGCACACATTGGCCGAATGTCAGACCGTTCCTGCTGAACTGTCCAATTATGGACGATTTTTGGCCCGTGAGTACAAGACTTAACACACCTCCTGTATTAGAGTGCCTACACTTTGGATGAAGGAGCACAGGGTCACCTTTAGACAGAGCATTGTTGATGTGGGGGGAGGGGAAGCGTTAGATGGACTAGTTTATTACTTTACTTTTTGTGATAAAGGTTTTACATGAATAAAAGCTGATCATTGTAAGCACCTGTCAGTAGTAAATGGTTCATATTATCCTCTAACTGCTACAGTACATCTGCAGGACAACTTGTCCTGTTGAAAAACAACAGATTTACTGGCTGGATCACCAGGTAAAAATAAAGGAAAGGAAGCCTAAAAAGAAAATGAATACAGCCATCCCGTCTTAGAATTGGTAAGCTGTAATAATAAATGTTTACTTTTGGCTTTAATGCGGCAATTAACCGCTAGAAAAAAAAAAAAACCTGCAAGACAATGGCATAATACATACCTCCCAACTTTTTGAGATGGGAATGAGGGACACCTACTAGCAAAAGTATGTAGGCATAGGACACACCTCCACCACGACCCTTTAACCGCTTGCCGACCGCGCTATAGCCGAATGACGGCTACATCGCAGCTCGATAACTCTGGGAGGGTGTACATTGACGTCCTCCCAGAATTCCGCTCTCGTGCGCCCCCTGGGGCACGCAACCGGGAATATCCGTGACCGCTGGGTCCAGAGGACCCGGCGCATCACGGATCACGGTAAACGCCTGCTGATATCGGCCATTTACCACATGATCGCTCCTTCAAATGACAGAGCGATCACTTGTAAACAAACCGGCGTCACGTCCGGTTCCACTCTCCCCTCTCTGTACCAATTGGTACAGTGTGAGGGGAGAGATCAGTGGCACCAGCGCTGTGGGCTGGATGTGTTGTGCCCACAGCGCTGATATGTGCCCATTCCAGCCATCCATCCATCCATACTCAGCCATCCATGCTCAGTATACCAATCCATCCATCCATGCTCACCCATCCAGGCTCAGCATACGCATCCATTTATCCATGCTCACCCATCCATACTCAGCATACGCATCCATTTATCCATGCTCACCCATCCATACTCAGCATACTCATCCATCCATCCATGCTCACCCATCCATACTCAGCATACTCATCCATCCATCCATGCTCACCCATCCATCCATGCTCACCCATCCATACTCAGCATAATCATCAATCCATGCATGCTCACCCATCCATACTCAGCATACTCATCCATCCAACCATGCTCAGACATCCATGCTCAGCCTACCCATCCATACTCAGCATACACATCCATCCATGCCCACCCATCCATTCTCAGCCATCCATGCTCAGCATACCCACACATACTCAGCATACTCATCCATCCATACTCATCCATACTCAGCATACTCATCCATCCATCCATCCATGCTCAGCCATCCATACTCAGCATACTCAGCCATCCATACTCAGCATACCCATCCATACTCAGCATACTCATCCATCCATCCATGCTCAGCCATCCATATTCAGCATACTCATCCATCCATCCATCCATGCTCAGCCATCCATCCATCCTCAGCAATACTCATCCATTCATCCATGCTCAGCCATCCCATCCACCCCCATCCATAATTAGTCATACCCATCCATACTCAGCCATACCCAGCAATACTCAGCCGTACCCAGCCATCCCATCCATACCCAGCCATACTCAGCCGTATGCGGCCATACAAAGCCATACTACTTCATGTTCAGTCATCCCATCCATACTCAGCCATCCCCATCCACTGCTTATCCATCCCCATTCATGCTCATCTATGCCACTACAGTGCCTCACAAAAGTGCAATTGGCAGTCAAATTAGATTTGAAACTTATGCCCCTAGAACGCCTGACGGTGCTCCCTGCATGTTGGGCCTCTCTATGTGGCCATGCTGTGGAAAAGTCTCACACATGTGGTATCGCCGTACTCAGGAGAAGTAGGAGAATCTATTTTGGGGTGTGATTTTTGGTATGTACATGCTATGTGTTAGTAACATTGTGTAAATGGACAACATTGTGTAAAAAAAATGCGTTTTCATTTTCTTTACACATTTTCCAAAAACTTGTAGAAAAAAAATGACATGTTCAAAAGACTCATTATGTCTCATAGATTATACATTGGGGTGTTTTCTTTCCAAAATTGGGTCATTTGTGGGGCGTTTCCATTGTCCTGGTTCTCCAGGGCCTTCAAAAGTGCAAGAGGTAGTCAAGAAATTATATGTGTAATTTATGCTCCAAGAACGCCTGATGGCGCTCCCTGCATGTTGGGCCTCTATATGTGGCCACACTGTGTAAAAGTCTCACATGTGTGGTATCGCCATACTCAGGAGGAATAGTAGAATGTGTTTTGGGGTGTAATTTGTGCTATGCATATGCTCTGAGTCAGTGGCGTAACTAGAACCATCAGGGCCCCAATGCAAGAAACCATGGAGGGCCCCCCTGACCCCCGGACAGGGCTCTTTTCTCAGAGCCTGATGGCGGAACACCAGGGCCCGGTCACAAGTGGGTGGCTGCATATAAAGGAACAGATTTCTCCATTTTCCCCAGCTTCTCCTCCTCTCCTTCCCACAGGTATTTAGCGGCTGCAGGAGGAAAATGGAGAGATGGGTTCCTCTATGTCGGTGTTTCTCAATCTTTTTCCAGTCAGGGCATCCTTGAAGTATACCCCTAGGTGAATGGGGCTGCACTGCAACCACCCTGCAACTGTGTGCATTGCATGCAGTTGCAGCATAGCGATGATGCATTTAAGGGGTTAAAACAGGCGGTCAGTAGGCAACATATTGCCTCTTTACTGGCTGTCAAATGCCTATAAAAAGCGATCTGAGCATGGGTCGCTTTTCGGAGGAACAGCATTTTTTTGCTGGTACTATGAACAAGCAAAAAAATAAATAAAAAAATCGGTTCTGATTGTACACATATAGGGGGTCAGGATTAAAAGCGCATACATAAAATGTGCATACATACATGTAAACACACACACACACATATATAAACACACACACACATAATACACACACATATACTATATATATATACATATACACACACCTATATAAAAACGCACACATATATATATTTCTTTATCGTACATCACGGGACACAGAGCACCATAATAATGACTATCTGGGTTATATGCTACCTTTAGGTGATTGGACACTGGCAACCAATAGTAAGAAGGTTCCTCCCATATAACCCCTCCCACACGGGAAGTACCTTTAGTTTTTTTGCCAGTGTCTTGAAGGTGATGGTCATGGCTGTTGAAGCTCTTCAAATTCTTCAATGATGTCCCAGTGATGATGTTATAATCGGATCCATAGGGATGGCAAGAAAGCTAATGTGGTTGGTACCCGAGCCTCGGTTCAAGAACAAGGTTTTGCTTGTAATGTGTCCTTTTTGGCGCTGGACCCTTGTTATATGGTATTCCTGGTCTATTACTTGCCCAAGGGAACCAGAAGGGTGCCTTACAGGTCCAAGGGTGTGGACCGCAAGCAAAGGGGAGCCCGGTCCTTGAAGGTCCTCAGAGGCGCTACCTGCCGTGATGGGAGAAGATTGGGCCTATCTCAGGCCCTGCAGCGTGGACCGGTGAGTACTCCCTCTGGGATGCCTAAAGAACTGTTGTTGTTCCCTATGTTATGTTTTTAGGTCTTAAATTTGTGGTGCCTTATGTCCCACTGTGTCTGAGGTTACAGAAGACAGCCGGCGGTGTGCACTTATGCACCCGCATGTGTGCCGCGTGCGCCGGGGGCGTGCACCATCTGCCCATGCGCGTGTGCTCCATCCACGTGCACCGCGGGCGAGCGCCATGTGCATTGTGGGCATGCCTGTGTGTCGCGGGCGTGCGCATGCGGCATGGGGGTTCCCAAGCTTGCATGTCGTGAGTCACGTGGCGGCACACGTATGCACGTGCCCGTGTGCGGCGATGCCGCTTGTCAGTATCAGTTAATGGGCTCATAAGAGCCAGGATCCTGGAGCGCGCGGTTGGCACACAGAGGTCTGGGCATGTGAGTTGGGCAGTTGCAACAAGTTTGACTGATCTTTGTATAAGGCTGTGATAGCTGCTATACACTGGATTTCAGCCATATAGCTCAGAGGGAGTACTTTTAGTCCTCTACTCTTGTAAGCAATGTCTTCCAGAAGACGAGGTACAGGGAGCAGGGCAAGTCCAGGGGTTAAAGTGCCTCCTTCAAAAACAGGAGATCAACCTCAGGTTGCTGCAGCCTCAGTCTCCCCTGAAGGACCTGCAGCATTTGGCCTGACTGAGCCATTACATTTGTCAGGCGTAGTGGCCACTACCAATGTCCCTGCCTCGGCTTATGTTACTAAGGATGACTTAGCATCAGCCCTAGCTGGCCTTGAGGGCAAGATAGCGGGTATGATTGCCACAGTAACGCAGGGAGGGAAGAAGCGTCATAGATCTCCCTGTCCTGATCCTGGTCCCAGTGTAGAGTCACTTGAGCACCAGCAGCCAGATGGGTCCATGTGATCTGGATCCAGAATGGGCAGAGGATTTGGAGGAGGTGGCCGTAAAGGATAAAGAGGAAGGAGAGGCTGAAGAGTCCTCAGCGAAGGATTCAGGTTCTGAGGAACCAATTTCGGCCTCCCAATCCCAGAAATTGTTTATCCAGTCTCTGGCTGAAATGGTGAGAGCTGGGTTTAAGTTACCCCCGGTGCAGGGGCCTGGACTCTCTTGTTCTACGTTATGATCCTTGCGACCTCAGCAAGGTTCCCAGGCGTTCCCTTTGCATCCATTATTGGAGCAGGTGATTTACGCTGACTGGGACCACCCGGACAGAATATACTTGCCCCGAAAAAGGTTTTCTAGTTTTATATCCTATAGAGGAAAAATTCAGGAAGAAGTGGGATACACCTTTGGTTGATGCTGCCATTTCTTCAGTGAAAAAAAGCCTAACCTGTCCAGTGGATAATGCCCAAGTGCAGGGCCGGACTTACAATTGGGCTTGTCTGGGCTCAAGCCCATGGGCCCCGTCCAATAGGGGGCCCCGTGGGCAGGGCCAGATCCACGGCAAACTTCCACCCGCTAGGCAGCCCGTTTAGTTGGTACCGCTGCTTATTTCACGGGGTCCGATCAGGTTTGTGTTTACTTCCACTTCCTCATAGCGGTGTAACGCACCATAGGGCGGACGTGATGTCATCAGCCAGAAATGATGGCCGCGTTGCCTCCCATGTCTTGCATCATTTCCCGCTGATTACATCACGTCCGCCCTATGATGCGTTCCACCGCTACCAGGAAGTGGGAGTACACAAGCCCGATCGGTCCCCATGAAATAAGCAGCGGTGCCGGCGAAACGGGCTTGTTAGCAGGCGGGAGTTTGCCGCCCCCCTGAATGTGCCCCTGAATGTTAGAAATTCTGGGGCCCCCCGTACATCCTACCTGACGGGGCCCCCTTCGACCCGGTGGCAGGCGACATGGCAACACTGGCAAGTGACACCCTACATCCGCTGACAAGTGACACCCTGCATCCGCTGACAAGTGACACCCTGCATCCGCTGACAAGTGACGTGGCAAGTGACACCCTGCATCCGCTGACAAGTGACACCCTGCATCCGCTGACAAGTGACACCCTGCATCCGCTGACAAGTGACACCCTGCATCCACTGACAAGTGACATGGCAAGTGACACCCTGCATTCGCTGACAAGTGACACCCTGCATCCGCTGACAAGTGACACCCTGCATCCGCTGACAAGTGACACCCTGCATCCGCTGACAAGTGACACCCTGCATCCACTGACAAGTGACGTGGCAAGTGACACCCTGCATCCGCTGACAAGTGACACCCTGCATTCGCTGACAAGTGACATGGCAAGTGACACTCTGCATCCGCTGACAAGTGACATGACAAGTGACACCCTGCATCCGCTGACAAGTGACATGGTATGTGACACCCTGCATCCGCTGACAAGTGACATGGCAAGTGACACCCTGCATCCACTGACAAGTGACATGGCAAGTGACACCCTGCATGCGCTGACAAGTGACACCCTGCATGCGCTGACAAGTGACACCCTGCATCCGCTGACAAGTGACAAGTGACATGGCAAGTGACACCCCTTCGACCCGGTGGCAGGCGACGTGGCAACACTGGCAAGGGACACCCTGCATCCGCTGACAAGTGACACCCTGCATCCGCTGACAAGTGACACCCTGCATCTGCTGACAAGTGACATGGCAAGTGACACCCTGCATCCGCTGACAAGTGACACCCTGCATCTGCTGACAAGTGACATGGCAAGTGACACCCTGCATCCGCTGACAAGTGACATGGCAAGTGACACCCTGCATCCGCTGACAAGTGACATGGCATGTGACACCCTGCATCCGCTGACAAGTGACATGGCAAGTGACACCCTGCATCCGCTGACAAGTGACATGGCAAGTGACACCCTGCATCCGCTGACAAGTGACACCCTGCATGCGCTGACAAGTGACACCCTGCATCCGCTGACAAGTGACAAGTGACATGGCAAGTGACACCCTGCTTTCGCTGACAAGTGACATGGCAAGTGACACCCTACATCCGCTGACAAGTGACACCCTGCATCCGCTGACAAGTGACGTGACAAGTGACAATCCGCAATGTGTGGCAAGTGACAATCCGCATCTGAAGGCAGGTAACGTTGGCAAGTGACACGCTCAGGCTCCGACTGATTCTGCTTATGGTGAGTTGAACTGCACCCTGCATCCGCTGACAAGTGACACCCTGCATCCGCTGACAAGTGACACCCTGCATGCGCTGACAAGTGACACCCTGCATCCGCTGACAAGTGACACCCTGCATCCGCTGATAAGTGACACCATACATCCGCTGACAAGTGACATGGCAAGTGACACCCTGCCTTCGCTGACAAGTGACATGGCAAGTGACACCCTGCATCCGCTGACAAGTGACACCCTGCATCCGCTGACAAGTGACGTGGCAAGTGACAATCCGCAATGTGTGGCAAGTGACAATCCGCATCTGAAGGCAGGTGACGTTGGCAAGTGACACGCTCAGGCTCTGACTGATTCTGCTTATGGTGAGTTGAACTCTTTTATCTTATATAACAATGTAATAATAGAATAATTGCACTTCAAACACTTTTTTGCAATATGGCACTGCGTCGATTTAACTGACAAATGCGCAGTTGTGTGATGCTGTATCCAAACACTCGGCTACTCTCGGCTCTGCTCGGGACTGCGAGAGGACCCGAGAGCCGCCGAGAGGACCCGAGAGCCGCTGAGATACAGAGGACTCTGTATCTCGGCGGCGCCATTTTTAAACTTCAAGACTGCAATGACAAGGCTGCAAATGACAAGGATGCAAATGACACTGGGACAAGGCTGCAAATGACACTGGGACAAGGCTGCAAATGACAAGGCTGCAAATGACACTGGGACAAGGCTGCAAATGACAAGGCTGCAAATGACACTGGGACAAGGCTGCAAATGACAAGGCTGCAAATGACACTGGGGCAAGGCTGCAATTGACAAGGCTAGACTGACAAGGCTGCAGATGGATGGACAAGGCGGCAGATGGATGGACAAGGCTGCAGATGGACGCTGTGCAAGGCTGCATTAATGGGCATTTAAATCTAAGTTTTTTCCTTAAACTTCCCTCCTAAAAGTGTTTTTCCTTAAAATTCCCTCCTAAACTTGGGATGCGTGTTATACGCCGGCGCGTGTTATACGCCGATAAATACGGTAATGTATAGAAGGTAGGGCCCAAAAGAAGGAATAAGCACCCTTCCTTTAAAATTCCCAAAGCTCCAGGGCAAAGTGCTTCTTCTCCCAAGCGGTATTGACGGCCTCAGCTGCCTAGTTTTAAAAAACCTCAGGGTCAAAAAAGACCCTGGACCCAAAAGCCAGCCAAGTCCAATTCCAAGTCTACCTTGTGAAGGGTTGCCCCCACTCTTACGGGTGGGGGGGCAGACTTCGGCTGTTCTCAGATGCTTGGGGGAAACTGGTTCAGGACAGGTGGGTCATTTCCACTATAACACAAGGTTACAAAATAGAGTTCCGGGAATTTCCCCCAACTCGGTTTCTGGTATCCAGAATTCCGTCAGATCCAGAGAAAAAGAAGTGCCTGTTCCTGGCTTTAGAGCATCTGGAAAAGCAGGAGGTAATTGTCAAGGTTTCGCACAAAGAAAGATTCAAGGGGTTTTACTCGAACCTTTTCACAGTGCCGAAGCCGAACAGGGAGGTAAGGCCCATTCTGGACCTCAAGTCCCTCAACTGCTCTCTAAACGTCCGATCCTTCTGTATGGAGTCGGTCCGTTCGGTAATCGCATCCTTGAGAAAAGGGGATTTCTTAGCATCCATAGACATCAAGGACGCGTACCTGCATGTATCGATCTTCGGTCCACATCAAAGATTTCTGCGCTTCGCAGTAGAGGGGTGTCATTTCCAATTTGTGGCATTGCCATTCGCTCTAGCCACGGCCCCTCGGGTCTTCACAAAGATTCTGGCCCCGGTATTAGCATTCCTAAGGTCCCAAAAGATCTCGGTGATAGGATATCTGGACGATCTTCTGTTAAAGGACCAATCTTGCTCCATCCCAGTAGAAAACGTTACAACAGTTCGTTTTCTGAGGATCCTAGGCTGGATTTTGAATGTGGGCAAATCGGCCCTCCGTCCGGCTCAGGGCTTGACATATCTGGGCCTGATCCTGGACACCACTTAAGAAAGGGTATTTTTACCTCCCTTAAAGGTCAACTCCATAGTGGAGCTGGTCCAAAAGGTCAAAGGGGTAGAGAGGCCTTCGATTCAACTGTGCATGAGGTTGCTGGGCAAGATGGTGTCATCTTTCAGCGCAGTCCCCTATGCGCAGTTTTACTCCAGGTTGTCACAGAAAAATATTCTGGAGGCCTGGGACAATACTGTTCAAGCCTTGGATCGTCCCATGTCTCTATCCCTACAGGTACAACGGGACCTCTCTTGGTGTTTGAAAACCAGCAACTTGAGGGGTGGAAAATCCTTTCCACCTATAACCTGGAAGGTGGTAACTACGGACGCCAGTCGTCTCAACTGGGGGGCAGTCCTGGAAGAGGCATCCGTCCAGGGAATATGGTCCTAAGTGGAAAAGACCTTGCCCATCAATCTGCTGGAAATTCGGGCAGCCCTATTCTGGACATCCAGATTGCAGGGTCTTCCTGTCCGAGTCCAGTCCGACATTTCCACGGTGGTGGCATACATCAACCACCAAGGGGGCCCCCGGAGCCAGGTGGCCCAAAAGGAGGTAGATCACATATTAACTTGGGCAGAGAGGCATGTGCTGTTTCTTTCAGCAGTCTTTATTCCGGGTGTGGACAATTGGCGGGCAGAACTAAGTCACCAGCAATTGTTACCGGGGGATTGGTCCCTTCATCCCGAAGTTTTTCTTCAAATCTGCCAGCACTGGGGGATCCCAGATGTGGATCTTCTGGCATCCAGATTCAATGCCAAGGTGGACAGGTTTGTATCCAGGACCAAGGATCCGCTTGCTGTCGGGATGGATGCATTGGTGGTTCCCTGGGATCGGTATTCCCTAATCTATGCTTTTCCTCCAATCCAGATTCTGCCGCACCTGCTTCGCAGGATACAGGAAGAACAGAAACCAGTGATCCTGGTGGCCCCGGGGTGGCCCAGGAGGCACTGGTACTCAGAGATTGTGAGGATGGCAGTGGGGGACCCATTGTGCCTCTCATATCATCCAGACTTGTTGTCCCAAGGTCCCATATTCCATCCTTCTTTACGGTCGCTAAATTTGATGGCATGGCTATTGAGACCAGGGTACTGAAAGACCGTGGCATTAGAGGTTCAGTCTTGTCAACTCTGATAAATGCTAGGAAACCAGTTTCTAGAAGTATTTACCATAGGGTTTGGAAATCATACATTTCCTGGTGCGAGAGGAGAAGATGGCACCCTCGCAAGTATACAAATGGGAGGGTCCTTGCCTTTCTTCAAACAGGAATTGATTTAAACCTATCTTTGGGCACCAAAGGACAAATTTCGGTCTTATCATTTTTTTTCCAGAGACCAATTGCATCTCATTCTTTAGTGCGAACCTTCGTCAAGGGGGTATTGCACTTAAGGCCGCCGGTTAAGCCACCCTTATGCCCCTGGGACCTGAACTTGGTGCTATCGGCTCTACAGTGTCAACCTTTTGAACCTATTAGGCATATTCCTTTGATCCTATTGACTAGGAAATTGGTCTTTTTGGTGGCCATAACCTCGACTAGAAGGGTGTCAGAGTTGGCCGCCCTTTCTTGTGAAAAACTTTTTTTATTTTTACATCAGGACAAGGTGGTCATGCGCCCCCGTCCGGATTTTTTACCTAAAGTGGTTTCCAATTTTCATTTGAATCAGGATATCATTTTACCTTCCTTTTTTCCCAATCCTAAGTCTAGGGAAGAAAGGTCGCTTTACTCACTGGATGTGGTGAGAGCGGTCAAGGTTTACTTAAGCATGTCAGCTCCTTTTCGGAAAATTGACTCCCTTTTTGTCCTGCCAGAGGGTCCTAAAAAGGGACAGGCAGCGACTAGTTCCACTATCTCTCGGTGGATTCGCCAGGTCATTATCCAGGCTTATGAGTTGAAACACAAGGTTCCACCTCGGTATCTGAAAGCTCACTCTACTAGAGGAGTTAGTGCATCATGGGCAGTGTGCCAACAGGTGTCTATGGCTCAGGTTTGCAAAGCGGCCGCTTGGTCTTCGGTTCATACGTTCACCAGGTTTTACCAGGTGGATGTTAAATCTCAAAGGGAGACTGTTTTTGGCCGCAACGTGCTGCAAGCAGCTTTATAAACTCTGGGCCTGGATGGGGCCTAGGAATATTGTTCCCTCCCCTCAAATGCATTGCTTTAGGAAATCCCAGATAGTCATTATTATGGTGCTCTGTGTCCCGTGATGTACGATAAAGAAAATCTTCTTTTCTGGGATCTTCAGTGCTTGCTACAAAACTAAAGGGACTTCCCGTGTGGGAGGGGTTATATGGGAGGAACCTTCTTACTATTGGTTGCCAGTGTCCAATCACCTAAAGGTAGCATATAACCCAGATAGTCATTATTATGGTGCTCTGTGTCCCGTGATGTACTCCAAGATAAGGATTTTACAGGTAAGCTGTTTTAAAAATCTATTTATAAATGCACATATGCACGCATATATAAACCAGTGGCGGCTGGTGATCAAAATTTTTAGGGGGGCGCAAGCTAACTGAAAAATTCAGAAAACAAATATCAATTGCAGCCACTGTGCCCATCAATTGCAGCCACTGTGCCATCAAATGCCACCACTGTGCCCATCAAATGACGCCAGTGTGCCATCAAATGTCGCCACTGTGCCCATCAAACTCTTCCGCTGTGCCATCAAATGCTGCCACTGTGCCCATCAAACGGTGCCACTGTGTCATTAAATGCCGCCACTGTGCCCATCAAATGCTGTCACTGTGCCCATCAAACTCTGCCAGCAAATGCCGCCACTGTGCCATCAAATGCTGCCACTGTGACCATCAAATGCTGCCACTATGCCCATTAAATGCTGCCAGTGTGCCCGTCAAATGCTGCCGGTGTGCCCATTAAATGCTCCTAGTGTGCCATCAAATGCTGCAACTGTGCCATCGAATGCTGTCACTGTGAATCCCCCCCAGCCCGCTCGCCCTCTGCCCAGCACTTACCCTGTCTCGGTGGGGCAGCGGGTGTCGGCCACAAGTGCGGGGTCCATCATGCGTCTCATCTCCCGTCCTCTTCTCCTGATAGGCGTCCAATAGCCATGCCTATCGTTTCAGCCAATCAGGTGACGAGTAACAGACCCGCACACCTGATTGGTGGAGAGGCGGTTCAGTGTTAGGAAAGCGAATATTAATTCGCTTCTCTAACACACCTGGGTGGACTGTGAGCGTCAAACATGGCGCTCGCAGTTCACCTATTTTGAAGTCTATTAGAGCCTATGGCTCTAATTAGGTGCTTCAAATACACCCTCAGCCGCTGTAATTCAGGTGCCTGGCGCCCAAAAAGGGGCCGGACACCTAAATATGGGGTGGCAGCGGTGGCCATGGATAGATTCATGGGGGTGGCAGGAGAGAGGGGGCGGCACCTGTGCGGCCTTATGGGACGCACCGCCACTGATAAACACATGCACATACATGCACACTCACATACATGCACACTCACATACATACATACATACATACACGCACACTCACATACATGCACACTCACATACATACATATGCATACATACATGCACACATACATACACATACATGCATACACACACATGCATGCACATACACATGCATGCACACACACACATGCATGCATGCACACACACACACACACATGCATGCACACACACATACATGCACACACACACATGCATACACACATGCATGCACACACATACATGCGCACACACACATATAAACACACATACAGTAGATAGATAGTCTTATAAAAAACGGCAGACCTTTACCTTAGCTCTTCCTGCACTGTAGGGGGAGACAAAGAGCACTGTGCTTTCACTTTAGGTTAATGTGAGGAGCTCCCTGCACAGTGCCGATTACAGTTTGGCTCCTGCCGTTCCTCCTATCGAAGAGTACAGGGGGCCCTCAAGGGCCCCCTGCAGCAGGTGGCCCGGTCGCCATGGCGATCTCAGCAACCCCTATAATTCTGCCACTGCTGTGTGTGAGAAATAACCTGCTAATATAACAATTTTATGGAAAAAAAAAGGAAAAATAAATCTTGATTTTGCAAAGAATTGTGGGAAAAAATTGCAACTTCAAAAAACTCACCATGCATCTAACTAAATACCTTGGATGTCTACTTTCCAAAAATGGGTCATTTGGGGGGTATTTGTACTTTCCCGGCTTGTTAGGGTCCCAAGAAAGGAGATAGGCCGTCAGTACATCAGGTGTGATCAATTTTCAGAGATTGGCACCATAGCTTGTGGACTCTATAACTTTCACAAAGACCAAATAATATACACCGATTTGGGTTATTTTTACAAAAGATATGTAGCAGTATAAATTTTGGCCAAAATATATGAAGAAAAATTACTAATTTGCAAAATTTTATAACAGAAATGAAGAAAAATGCATTTTTTTACATAATTTTCGGTCTTTTTTCTTTTATAGCGCAAAAAAAAAAACCCAGTGGTGATTAAATACCACCAAAAGAAAGCTCTATTTGTGTGAAAAAAAGGACACAAATGTCATATAGGTACAGTGTTGCATGACTGAATAATTGTCATTCAAAATGTGAGAGCACCGAAAGCTGAAAATTGGTTAGGAAGGGGGTTTAAGTGCCCAGTGGTTTTTACTTTTTGAAAGGTAAATAGTGCATTTTATATCCAACTACATGGATCAGACCAAAATGAGGGACAAATGAGGAGGAAAGAGGGTCAGAGGGACATTGCTCCAAATCAGGGACAGTCCCTCGAAATCAGGGACAGTTGGGAGCTATGCATAATCTGCTAGTATGCATCACATACTAGCAGATTATGAAATACTTACCTTAGAACAAAGCCCCCCAGCAGCGCCCAGTCACAGCTAAAAGGGCTGACATGTTCCCTGGCCCTCAGTTCCGGCAAGAAGCTCTGAAGATCTGGCATCGTATGCCGGACCTTCAGAGCGCATGCGCCACTGATGTCAGCAGCTGCATGCAGGGTGAATATCTCCTAAATGGTGCACATTTAGGAGATATTCCCTTTTACCTACAGGTAAGCCTTATTATACGCTTACCTGTAGGTAAAAATAACAAAGCGGGGTTTACAACTGCTTTAATACTGCTTTAATTCCCAGCTTCAGTCCTTTCAGTTTAGGCCTTTGTTTCATCTGAGTTTGACAATCCTGTTCTAGGCCAAAATCATTTGGCTGGAGCTGAAGGACTAGTTCTGAAAATTATACTGCTGCTGTATATTGTGACAGGTCAGGAATGTACCTATGCAAACAGAATAAACAAGGGTTTATTCTGTGTAAACCCTCAGGCATCATGTACACGGACAGCTTGAGGCTTACAATATGTTCTAGTGCAAAATTCCAACATTTTTCTTGCCCGGGTAGCCACAGGTGAGGCACACATTCAGCCACAGAAGTGGATGGCTGCAGGGCAAGGGGTGGGCATGAGGAGCAGCTGCCCTGGGCACAGCAGATCAAGGGTGCATAGAATGAACATAGGGGGTGCAGTTCTGCATCCTTGCCCTGGGCGCTGGATGGACCTGTCCCAGAACTGTACTCATTCATACGGTGAAGCTTTCACGCAGTGCCATAAACACCTACGTGAGCCTATTACATCATTCTTGCATAAGTATATTTTAATTGATATTTTTAGAGGGGAGGATTAGAACACCTATCTGATCTTATTGGTATCTGTGCCCCTGTTACCCTACGTCCACACCTATGCATTTTTTAGTGCATTTTGCAGATTGCAAAAATGCACTACAGTCCATTTAACATAGTTTCCTACGGCACATGTTCATTTCAATGAGTTTTGCAGCCAGTCTGTTTTTGAAAAGGGTCGGGGACTTTTATTCCCACGTTTTGTTTGTAATAGACTTTAATAGAGTCGCACCAGAAACACAAGTGTTGCATATGTGATGCAATTTTTGATGCGTTTTTTTTGTTTTTTTTTCCTTAAAAAACACTGTATATAGCTGGTTGCTAAGGAGTAACGGCCGCGTTCCCCGCAGTTCCCCGCTGACAGCTCAATGTAAAAAAAAAAAGAACTGGCAACAAGCCAAAAAAAAATCATGAAAAAAACAGCGTGGGGGTCTGGCATGGATTTGGAGGGTATCCCCCCCCCCCCCCCGCCCACCAAATAAAAAAAAAATGGCGTGAGGTCCCCACCAAAATCCATGATCCTCTTCCCGACAACCCTGGGCGGTGGTTGTGGAATGTTATCGGGATCTGGAAGCCCCCTTTAACAAGGGGGGCCCAGATCCTGCCCCCTCCCTATGTTAATGAGTGAATGAGTGAGTGAGTGAGTGAGTATGGGGTACATGGCACCCCTACTCATTAACCAAAAAAAGTGTCAAAAATAAAGAAAAACAGTAGATGGTTTTTGACAAGTCCTTTATTAAAAATGAAGAATGTCCTCCGTCATAGCTCTAAAAGTGTCTTCTTTCTCCAGTCCTGCCACTGATGTCTTCTTCCTCCGGTCTTCTCCCTCTGGTGATTTCTTCTTCCTCCTGTCTTCCCCCTTCGGTGGTTTCTTCTTCCTCCGGTGGTTTCTTCTCCCTCCACTGTCTTCTCCCTCCGGTAGTTTCTTCTCCCTGTGCTATCTTCTTCCCCTGCCACCGCTGACAATAAAAAAAAGGTCCTCCTCCAACGCTGGCTCCCTCCGTTGTCTGACAGTTTTTATATAGCCATGGGGCGTGGCCATCTGGTGATATCACCCGGAGAACCTGCCCCTTGTGATGTCACATTCTATCACTTCCTCTTTTGGCTATGGGACAGAAAGTGAAAGGAAATCTCCCCAGTGGGACACAGATGGTAAACAAAAAAAGAGAAATCTAACAGGGAAGTCATACACCAGGTGATTTTCAAATGAACAGTCTTATAAACATTCTTATGAAAATTTGTACATTTTCAGTACATTTGATGACTTGATAAATGCCGAAAGTACTTCAAAATATCCCTTGCTTTGAACTTTCGAGTTTGATATCAATGGATTTTCCCAAACAAAAATGACATACTATTTACTATTTATAAATTCGAGAACATTTTTCCATTTTGCTTCTTTTAATTTTCGTGACACTGCTCATGAAAGCAAACGTTGATTTAACCCCACTAATGATTAGAATATTTAAGCCATGTTCTTAAAGTGGAACTTTAGTCAGAAAATAAAGTCCTGCTAAATCACTTCTGGCTGGCCCCTTTTGCAGGTATAGCTATGTAAAACTTAAAAAATAAGTGTCTATACTGTTTAAAATACAGCCTACTCTGCGCATGCTCAGTTGCTTCCCATCTGTGGGCACTGCCTAGTTTGTAGAGGCAGATCTGCTGACAGTCTTAATGCGGAATTAAACCCTCCTATCCTTTATGGCCAAGGAAGCTGCTTCTGTTTGATCTGCAACTGCCATGGTGCTGCATATGTGATCAGTTATGACACCAGCCAACCACCAGATGGTTTGACAGTTTGGTTGAGGACACAAGAAAATGTGACAGTTAGCAATCCTGGCATTCCAGGAATGTAACTGTTTTTTTAAACCGTTAAATCGATGAGTTTAGTTCCGCTTTATGATTTACTGCTGTTCAGGGGCTCTGAGCTTCAGCAAAGCGATTCTGCCTCCCAATTTCAAATTGCTGCAAAACGCGGGACGCGTTTATGATGCCATTACTTCTAATGGAACCATAGGTGTGCACCCCAAACCTCAGACACACATGTCTTGCTCTTCAGCCTCAGTTGTACTGGACAGTGAATGAATGGAAAGTGCTCTGTGCTGAGCGGCTTCCTGGTCAATCACAAACTGAAGCATAGTAAACACAGTTTACTATGTTTCAGTTATGACTGAACACAGTGAGTGAGTGTGTTCATTTAGAAAGGAAGGGGCTGGTAAATGACATATTGATTAGGGGGAATTAGCACCACATAGAGTGATTAGGGTGTGCCCAGGCACACCCCCTGCGCATGCCTATGATTGTTGCGCTACAATCGCAATGCTTGTCGCTCAAAAAGGGGCATGAGCTTCTCTTGGGTGACAGAGTCGCACATTGCAATTTGCCGCAATTGCAGCGCGGTTTACTGCTTGACAATCGTGACAAAATCACGTGCGATTGGGGAATCGCAAACATTTCGCAGCCATTTGAAATTGCGGGGCGGAATCGCAGATCGCAATCATGTGTGAATGCAGCCTTACTCTTTTCAAAATGAAAAAAAAAACAAACATGTTTTGTCTTCAGTTGTACCTTACAGTTTTGTAGCCTTGATGATAATACAATTGGGGTAGTGGGGGAGGGCTGTTTTTACCAATAGGCACCCTTGCCATGGTGCTTAGGGTTAGAGTTGGCAGCGCTAGCCTTAAATTTTGCAGAATATCATTTACATTGATTTTACAGTCATTTACAGTGACACCTTTTTTTTCTTCTTTTTTTTTTGTATCCTACTTTTGTCCTGTACAGCAGGCAATGAGCTTTCCTAATGCGACCCATTCAAGTAAATAGGGAAGCGCTGCAAGTTCCCTGCAATCGCATGCATTGGTGCGGAAATTACAGGGTTAAAACCCCACCTCATTACCTGTCAAGCACCCCTGAAAAGCAATCTGCACTTGAATTGTATATCAGAGGGGTGATAGTTTAGACAAAAGTCTAAACTTCGCATTAGTGGATATTTCTATAAGATGTACTTGGGATGGAGAGACGTAAGGCTCTGTTCATACCATGTAGGTGCGAGAAGCGTGCACATGTTTCTGTCGCTTTTAAGGGCAGCCCATTAATTTCAATGGGCTGTCCAACCTGCGAGAAACATGGAAAAGAAGTGCCTGAGCTTTTCAAAGGGCTGAACAATGTGTGAGAAACCCTGAAAAGAAGCTCCGCTTGTGCATTCACTTGCACATTGGCAAGATGTGTGGGGGTTCAATTAAGACTCATTCATGCATCTGCAGAAGGGCTGCGCATTTTTGTGCATTATGGGAAGGCTCGCAATTTTGTGCATGTTCCTGCAACACACAAGTGTGAACGTAGCCTAATGCCTAGTACATAAGATGAGAAAATTGGTTAAAAAATACCGCTTTCGGCATGATCGTACGATAATCTGATCGTTAGTGCACAGCTTTTGAGAGACGATCACGACAGTTCATGCAAAATTATCCGAAGTTATAAGCACAAAATTTTTTCTCATACGATACCAGGACGAACGATTTTCATTTAATCAGCACAGTATTCGTCCGTAAAAAATCGGGTGAGCAAGACCGTGCATGCTCGGAAATGAAAGAATACATTACAATACAATTAATTACATCATCCCGGTAAGCTGTATTTTGTCTTACAAGAATTTTTGTAACTCTAGTAAACTATTGGTTTTCGATGTGAGACTAACATGCCAAAAAAAAAAAAAAAAAGATCATTCAGCTGATATTGTTATCCTGTGTTCCAGGCTTAAGAAGGCTTTCCATGTAGGAAGTTCAGGAAGCATAGAGCTCTCTCTGCTGCCCCTGGTATGGTGGTGTGTACAGGAGAAGAGTAGTCCTCTATATGAAGCACACTGCAAGCTTCCTCCAAAACCACATTCTCCCAATAGCCTTTCTCTAAAATAGCCATGACAAAAGGGCCTTAGCTTGTACAAAGGGCCTCATTATTCAGGTGGCCCCAGGCAACATTACATCTGATAACACTGCCTCCTTTTGTCTCCATATGAATATAAAGCGGGTGGAACCTGCAAATTATTTTGGGTGTCTGGTTTAAGAAATCAACTCATTTACGCTGTAGCAGCCCCTCCCAGCTCAGGAACTAATGCAGCATTGGGGTTGATTTACTAAAAGTGGAGCGTGAAAAACCTGGTGCAGATGTACATAGTAGCCAATCTGCTTCTAACTTCAGTTTGTTCAATTAAACTTTGACAATAAAACCTGGAAGCTGATTGGTTTCTATGCAGAGCTGCACCACATTTTGCACTCTCTGATTTAGTAAATCAGCCCCAATGTTTCTTAAACTGATTGTAAGGGTAATTTTATTATTTTTTTTTTTTTTTAAATAACAAACATATCATACTTACCTCCACTGTGCAGCTCGTTTTGCACAGAGTGACCTCAAACCTCGTCTTCTGGGGTCCCCCGGCGGCTCTCACGGCTCTTCCGCGCATCAGATAACCCCCATGGAGAAGGGCTCTCCCAGGGGGTTACCTTGCGGGCGCGCTCCCGAGTCCAGCATTCGGCGTCCATAGAGGCCAAATGCAGGACTCGGCCCCGCCCCCAGACGCCCGCGTCATTGGATCTGATTGACAGCAGCGGGAGCCAATGGCTGCGCTGCTATCAATCTATCCAATCAAGAGCCGGGAGCCCGTGGAGAGAGAGACAGCGTGTCCCTGCTGACTGAATGAAGGGGTTCAGGTAAGTAAAACGAGGGTGCTAGGGGACGGTGACTGGCAGGTGTTTTTTCACCTTAATGCATAGGATGCATTAAGGTGAAAAAACATGAACCTTTACAACCCCTTTAATGATATGGAGAAATGTCATTAGCTCTGTTCTTAGATACTATGGGATATCATAAATTTAGTTTGCATGTCTTGCCAACCGCAATACATATATACACATTACGGTTTGCAAGTGATTTACAGGGGTTAGGATTGCTAGTTTGCTACCTGTCCAGGATTCACCCGGACAGTCTGGGTTTTGAATTATGTGTCCGGGTTTCAGTCTGCCTGAAACACAGACACATTATTTAGACATGGCTGTGGCTCCCCAAGTAACTGAGATAGCCACACACAAATCTGTTCCTGTCCATAAGCTGCAGGCGGCTGTTGGGTGGCAGGTTCAGCATCACTGGGAGGCTGGGCATTGATGCCAGCAAAAGCATTTTGGCCACAACCACTGTTTGCCACTGCACACTATGCGCGCTGCATTACTACTTTCCTTGGGGCACCCAGAGGTGTCTCAGGTCTCTTATAATCCTATTGTGTATACTACAAAAAAATAAAAATCTGCCCTGTGCTGCTAAAATGTTTGGGTTTGCCTTGAAGAAAAAGTGGCAACCCTAACTGGGCTTATGGCTGAAGCTATCAGCCATAACCCCTGTCATTTTTTTTCTTCAGCCGGTGGCTGGCTTTCTCATAAAAGTGGTCTGAGCGGCTCATTAGCCATGGGAGGGGACATCCGTTTTCACTGGCATGCCTGAGAAAAGATCTGACGGTGCGGCTGGCCGGTCAGAGGCAAACAGAGACCAGATTGTCTCAGATCACCTTTATGGCCTTGGAGGACCAGAGCGATGTCATGACATCACTTCCAGTCTAGGATTGGAGTAAACTATTTTTTTTTTTAAGCAAAAGATTAAAATGTTTGCTTTTAAAGTGGTTGTAAACCTAGTTACACCACTTGTACCTACAGGTAAGCCTATAATAAGGCTTACCTGTAGGTACTGTAAACATCTCCTAAATGTGCACGGTTTAGGAGATATTTACCATATCTCTTGGATAAGGGATATTGCTATAATTTTAATCATTATTGTGTTCTTTTTCCTTTTCCTTTATCTTGTGTACAAGCTTATTATGTGCCTTATTAATAGAGCCACTCGCATTTCAGATCCCTCATCTCCCAATAAACTTATCTCAGTATGTATCATCAGAAGCAAGCTGAGAATAACACCATGATAAGGAAGTGAGATCATACATATATATATACATATATGATCAAAGAGGGGATTGTAAGGATATTTTAGCTTGCTGTCCTTTATTTTAGCTATAAAAATCTATAAAAATGTGTATCCATTTTAGAATAATATGTATATGTGACGTCTATCAAAAGTTAGTTTCAAATTCTTGTAAATGATATGATTTCCACGAAATGATGCATGAAGTTTTTTCCTTGTTGACAGTTTCTGTATGAAGAAATCATGTCTCATTTTTCGGTGGTTTTTAAACATCTGATATATACGTAATGTCTGAAATATTAGCATATATTAATGAAAGGGTTGAACTTTTTTTGTGATGTCATTTTGGTTATATAAGTGATTGTCTACGGAAGTAAAAGCAGAACATTCCAGGCATTGACTATTGTGTCATTATTTTCTTACTGGAATGATCTCCGGGCCTGATTGGGTTTGAAAGAACACTCTAGGCAGATATTTCAAGAAGAGGTTCACTTGCTCCTAGAAGATCGGTAGCCCCCCCCCTATCATACGCTTGCGCCGACGTCATCAGCGCATGCGCTGTGAAGTGCCGATCCTCTGTGCCGTTTCTTCACTAGCAAGTGCCGTGACTGACTGCATCCCATGCGCTTGGGTGACCATTCTTTCCTGGGCTGCTCCGGCCACCTCTCAGCAAGTACATCCATACTTAATGTGACACAAAAAAGAGTACAGACGGGGAGATCCAAGACACAACTCCGCTCAACTTTCTGGTTGTTTTTAATAATATGTTGTTGGAATGTTATGCATATGACAATTTCAGAAAACATGTAAGTACATGTAGGTTATACATACTCATTACTAACAATTTATCTCATCTGTTTATGTTATTAAATTTGTATGCCTAAACTGCCTGTTAATATATTAGAGACACATGATTGACCGTCTCATGTACCCCTCTCACGTACCCCCGAAAAAGGACATTTTGAAAACTCTGAAACGCGTTGGGTGAACCATAGATAATATTGTCAATCGTTGTGGTGACCGTCATCATTAATTTGTATTATTGTTAACATTCCGCCTTCTTTTTTTATTCTGTACCTTATGAAGTAATTATGCCATTAATAAAAATGTATACTTTTTTACTTATTATGTAATTTCTGTGCCTCTAAAGTCCAGTCAGGGGATATTTCTTCTTTTGGTTATGCGGGGAGTGACATCATGCCAGTCCCGCCAGTCACAGAGCCGGAGTCTGCAGCCTCTGGAAGGAAGAGGGGCGAAGATGGATGCTGCCACCAGCGGGGACAGCGCAGGCTTCGATTGCAGGTAAGTGGCACATAATGGGCTAGTATGCGATGCATGAGGTGCCATGTTGAACTTCCAGTGACCAGTATGAGAGAGTGAGAGCCTTAACACCAAATTTAACACACCTGCTCCCCATTCACACCTAAGACCTTTTATCACTAACGAGTCACATGACACCGGGAAAATGGCTAATTTTTTCTTGTCCAATTAAACAGAAGTTCTTTAATACTGCATTGAGTCTGGCGCACCTTGTCCTTTTCTATTTCTGTTTTATAGAGCTGTGCATATGTATAGAAGGGTAGGGCCCGAAAGTGACTCAAGCCCAGGGGCCCCCACCACTCTAAGTCCTGCCCTGGTTAAGGCAGTGCTGGAAAATAATGGTGGCCACACAAAATACTGACACTTTGGGTCCAATTTGGACATTTTTACTTAGGGGTGTACTCACTTTTGTTGCCAGCAGTTTAGACATTAATGGCTGTGTGTTGAGTTATTTTGAGGGGACAGCAAATTTACACTGTTATACAAGCTGTACACGCACTACTTTACATTGTAGCAAAGTGTCATTTCTTCAGTGTTGTCACATGAAAAGATATAATAAAATATTTACAAAAATGTGAGGGGTGTACTCACTTTTGTGAGATATTGTATATGGAGAATGAGTATAGAGGCACTCATGGGTCTTGTGCTGGAGATACATCTAAATAGGAGTGTTTTTATTGTCAATATTTGAATGACCCATAATCTTTCTCAGAATGTAGTGAGCTCCATCTAAATGTGAACAATGAGATGGCTGTTTTATTCTGTATCTCCACTGTGAGCCCTGTGAGGTGTCTCTATACTATTATACTACCTGTCCTGATTTGTGTGGATTTCTTTGTGGTGAGCATTCCCCTCACAGTGCACTGGATACCCTTGGGACTCCATATAGTGTGTGTGTGTGTATATATATAATATATTAGAACAACAAGAAGGCCATGTATGGGACATATGCAGGTCACAGGATTGTATTGATCCTTCTATGGTGATTAGTGACAGTCTGAGGGACCATTAGGGACAACAAAGCGGGAGGAGCGGCACGTGTGGTGAATGGTTGTGTCTCGTGGATGGCAGCCTATGTATCATCTGTTCCTTTGTTGCTGGGAGCTCACTGACTGGCTGCTCCGGCCGCTCTTTAGTAACAGAGAGCACCCAGCAGCAGACGGTAGGGGGCGGAGGGTACCATCCTCCGGGAGGTGTTGGGGGTGTCACCCTCTCCGGCTCCTCGTTGTGTTTACTCTGCACTCTGCTGGCACTGAGCACATGCTGCTTCCCAACAATAGCGGCCGCCTCTGATTGGTCCGCTGCGACTGTAACCCGATCTGCTGCTTGCAGGCCCTTCACATGTACACTGAGCCGCGATCACAAAGAATCTCCGGACACTTTCCTGATCGCCTCCCCTCGGACACTCTTCATATACTTCTCTGCATACTTCTCTCCATACACTTCTCTCCATACACTTCTCTCCATACTTCTCTCTATATACTTCCCTCTGTACACTTCTCTCCTCTGTACACTTCTCTCCTCTGTACACTTCTCTCCCTCCACCATGGGATCCGTGCTGAGCAGTGAAGGAAGCCGGGAGCACAAAGCCCCGGCCATAGAAGAACCCAGTCCCAACTACGACTGTGCCGTGTGTCTGGAGGTCCTGAACCGGCCGATGAGGACTCGCTGTGGCCATGTGTAAGTGACCTGGGTGGGTGATCTGCCCCCGGGGGGGGGATGGGAGTTGTGTGTTCTCCAGTCCCTGGGACAAGTTGTGTGTGTTCTCTCCCACTTCACAGCCCCCTTCCCTGCCCTGATCTACTGGTGATGAGGAATGTCTTTGTGTGTGATCCACCATCCTCACCAGATGGCCTCTTTGTTGTGTGTAGGAGATGGGGGACACCCTCCACACATCTGACCTACATTCCCTGTACACAGGTCCTTACTTCTCAGATCCTACTGACACCCTTCCCATGTCATCAGAAAACCCCCATATTCACATCCATGACATCTGTGTGATATATATATATATATATATATATATATATATATATATATATATATATACTGTATATAGCCTTCCACCTCTAAAGGATCATTTCTACTGCTCACTGTCATCTGTCACTTATCCTCTTGTATCAGCTGAGATAAGATCTGCAGCTCTCCTCCTATGTGTTCTGCTAGCAGTACTTTGGCTACAAAGGAGGTCAGAGGCAACATTTTCAGAGTGAGCCTTTCCTCTGGAGGAATACATTTTGAGAGTGAGCCTTTCCTCTGGAGGAATACATTTTGAGAGTGAGCCTTTCCTCTGGAGGAACACGTTTTCAGAGTGAGCCTTTCCTCTGGAGGAACACGTTTTGAGAATAAGCCTTTTCCTCCGGAGGAACACGTTTTGGGAATAAGCCTTTTCCTCTGGAGGAACGCGTTTTAAGAATAAGCCTTTTCCTCTGGAGGAACACGTTTTGAGAATAAGCCTTTTCCTCTGGAGGAACGCGTTTTAAGAATAAGCCTTTTCCTCTGGAGGAACACGTTTTGAGAATAAGCCTTTTCCTCTGGAGGAACACGTTTTGGGAATAAGCCTTTTCCTCTGGAGGAACACGTTTTCAGAATAAGCCTTTCCTCTGGAGGAACGTTATTTTCAGAATAGGCCTTTCCTCTGGAGGAACACATTTTCAGAGTGAGCCTTTACTTTGGATTTCTAGTTCACGTTTCCAAGTGTCCCCATTGGAAGATTTCCTCATACCTCTTGTTGCGGTGACCACGCTAAGACTCCTTTCACACTGGGGCCACGTTCGCGGTAAAGCGCCACTCGTTTTAGCAGCACTTTACTGCTGTTTAAGCGGTGCTTTTCAGCCGCTAGCGGGGCGCTTTTAACCACAAAGAAGGGGATAAAAACTCGCTTCTGAAGCGATCTTCAAGCGCTTTGGAATCGCTGCCCATTCATTTCAATGGGCAGGGCGTTTTGGGAGCGTTAAATACAGCACTCCCAACCCGTCCCAAAGATGCTGCTTGTAGGACTTTTTGGAACGTCCCACAAGTGCACCGGCCGGGTGTGAAAAGTCACACTTGAATGGGAGGTGGTTTTCAGGCGCTTAGCAGAGGCTATTTCCAGCGCTAAAGTGCCTGAATAGCGGCCTCGGTGTGAAAGGGGTCTTAGGCTCCATTCACATGGGCCTACTTAAGCGTACACCTGTGCAAAGGCTGTGTTTGCTTGCACGGGATGCCCTGGTGTTCCTAGCATCCATGTGCAAGCAGTCCCATTCATGCAACAGCTGCACAGACACAGCCGCCGCTCCTAATTTGACATCTATGTGGGTGCAGGTGTGTATCACGATGGTGTGAGTTTCGGAACCTTCAACCATACAGATGTTAAATTTGGATGCAGCGGCTGTGTCCTCATTGACATGAATGGGACTGCCTGCATGCGAATGCATGGAATGCCACTGCATCCTGCGCATACAAACAGTCTTTGCACACTCACCCTGGGTTCACACTAGTGCGTTCCAGTGCTGGTTCCCGCATCGCTCCTCTCCCGCAGGCAGTTCACACTGCCTCGTGCGAACCGCTGCGGGTGTCATTAAAGCTGTTGTATACCCTTTTTTTAACTTTTACTTACAGGTAAGCCTATAATAAGGCTTACCTGTAGGTAACATTAATATCTCCTGAACCTGTATGGTTTAGGAGATGCTTACTTTGCATGCAGCCACTGTCGTCAGCTGCGCATGCGCTGTGAAGGTCCGGCAGACACAGCCGGACCTTGCCGGGAAGAAGACTCCCGCGCGGCGTGCATGCGCAGGAGTGACGTAATCGCACCTTCAGCCTTCATACTTCATACCTTCAGTATGCGCTGCATATTAGCTCATTATGACTTTGCCTTGCAGGTTTTTGTAATTAAAAAAAAAAATCTGTGTGTGTATACAACTGCTTTAACAAAGTTAATGATACCCCCAGTTTAGTTCACAGATCGCAGTGTGAACTGTGAACTTGCACAGAAATCAGATCGCATGGGTGAGATCACTCATGCAATATGATTCTAGTGTGGGGAAAAACAAGTCCCTGCACTATTTTCTGTGCGTATCCAATGCAAGTTCAGCTATACAACTGTATGGCTGAACTCGCATTGCTCAGAGATCGCATGTGATGGGCACCTGTGGTGCGGGTGCGAATCACATGCAATCTCTGAGATCGCGCTAGTGTGAACCCAGGCTTAATGCAGAAGTAAACTTGTCAAAAAAACCTTTCCCCCCCGCAAGGTAAAGGCATAATGTGCTAGTATGCATCGCATACCAGCGCATTATGAAAGACTTACCCTGAAATGAAGCCCTGAAGCGGCGCCCTGTCACGGCTGCATAGGCTTCCATCTTCAGCCGGCCTTCCTTCTGGTTTCATGGGCTGCCGATGTAATGGTTCATGGTCACGGCACAGAGCTATGAGGGAATGGAACTGGTATCGCGTTTCTTCAGAGCGCATGCGGCGGTGACATCACCTGGCTGCCGACCAGGTGAATATCTTCTAAACAGTGCATGTTTAGGAGATATTCATTTAACCTACAGGTAAGCCTTATTATTATTACTATACAGGATTTATATAGCGGCAGTTTACACACTGCTTTACAACATAATTATAAGCTTACCTGTAGGTAAAAATCTAAATCCTGGGTTTACTTTAAGAACACTCATGTGAATGACGCCTAAATGTTTTAATTTGCCTTCATTTCCTTCTCAGTGACAATGGTCACTGATACAAACAGGGAAGATAAATCTCCCCAATGGGGACACCAATAAAAACCTGACAGAGAATCGAATCCTTCCCGCTCTATGAAAATGTTTTGTCATAAACTTTTATGCCTCATGTACACAGGGCATCTCTCCTAGAGGCCTTTCCTCCTGGAAGTAGCGTTTTGGTAAAAAAAAACAAACAATTGTAACTGCTTGTAAATAGTAATAATGTATTCTGGCTACTGAAATAAATTAATGATCAAGCGCTTGAAGCATCTAGTGTTTAATGCGTGTTTACACGTGTCAAGCATTTTTTCTCCAAAAACTCTTCAGCTCCTGGACGTTTTTTCCCTCTAACACCTCTGTGTGCATGGACCCATAGGATAACATTGAGGGACGTTTAGAGGCAGATAAAAAAAAATGCTACATGCCCCTAACAGCGGCGGTAACAACGTCCAGTATGCATGAGGCCTAATATAATTTGTACTAATGGGGATTTATCTCAGATTAGCCTTACAAGCACACACTCTTTGTTTACGTACAGTGGCTATCTGTGTCCTCAGCTAGCAGGGGGTCCTCCACACAGTGTTATGGCCGTACACACGATCAGCTTTTTTCTCTTAATAGTCACAAGTAGAAATTGAATAGGTTACTATAATCACGAAAATTCTCGTACGACAGAAAAAAAAACAGAAGTGATGTCATGTGTTGTAATGTATTTGCGTTGTATTTTCGGACGACAACTGTACTGACTAAACGAAAATTGTACGATCTGGTATCGTACGAGGAAAATTTTTGTGCTTGTCCGATCGAATAAAATCGGATGAATTGTCTTGATCGGCTCTCGAAAGCTCTGTACTAACAATCTAATTATTGTACGATCGAATGGAAAGCGGTATTTTTCGTCCAATTTTTGGATGGTCTGTACGGGCCATTAGGCCCCGCAGGGCTCCTCCACCTGATAGGCCCCTGTCTGTATTTGCGGTCGCTGAAACAAATGATTTTTGTGAAAAGCGAAGTAAGCTCTCCCATGGAACAGCTGCTGTGTCCATCCTGTTCACATATTCCACAGGTATCATGTTGCAGATGATTTGTGTGAATTTCCTTTCAGTTTGCTCTAAATGAGATGGCTGTTAAAGCAAGGAAATGACATCAGATGAAGAAAAACATGGCCGGTTTCCTGAAGTAAAACAATGAGAGTGGGAGAACAGCGTGACTAAGGGTGATGCCATAGAAATGAATATGAATATTGTGTTATGGGAGGACTGGAACACAAAGAGCCCAGCCACATGGTGCTTTGTTTATTCACATTCATTACAAAGTGGATGCGTCAGGCCTGCAGCCTGGCCTGGGAGATGGCTGACAAGATCACTGTGTGGTTTGTCTGTTTACAGTATTAAGGGGTAGTGCTTATTGCATGGACAAATTCCTGTAAACGTGACATGACAAGCTTCGGTCTGCCTGTGTTTAGCTGGCGATAGTTTGACTTTGTGTCTCAGTGCTGGCAGCCATAGTAGGGGAAAATAAGCAGTCAGAGGGGTTTGTTCATCAGAGCTGAGCTTACTGATCTTTAGCCTTGGTTCACATTGATGCGATTTGGCATACAATTTGACATGTCAAATCGCATGCCAAATCGGCGACAATTGCCAGCAATGGCACTGTCTGAATCTGTGAGACGCTGCATTTGCGGTGCCGCACCGATTTCCAAAAGTATCCCACTGACGAGTCACGAGACCCTGTGATGTAATGCATAGGGGAGGGGCAGATTGGTTTGGCAAGACGCTTTTGCATCTCTCACGGAGAGGCACGAAGTAGCTGCCGCATCGTGGTTTTATATGATATACGCTGTATACAGTTGGTGCACTGGAGCACCTTTTAAATGTGAGTTCTATGTAAATTTTTTAATAAATTGAATATTGTTTAAAAATGATATAAGCACGATTTGGGGCTCTTTTTCTCTCATTATATATGAGATATATATATGATGCAAAAACCAAACGACCTGGCAATTGGCAAGAATTTTTGTTCAATTTTTGACTCGTCTATGGCCTACTTAAGGCTGCCCATACAGTGGTCAAATGTAAGTTTTGGCCCAGATTAGCTCTGTGGTCCTGTCGCCTCTTTCCCACTTGACATCCTTTAAAGTGGGGTTCCACCCAAAAAAAAAAAAAAATACATGAAAAATCCTAAAAAAAAATTACAAAAAAACATTTGGATATATTTTTTTTTTTTTTACTTACCTCTAAATGCCTGTTGCTAGGTGGTCCCTCGTAGTCTGCCTCTTCCAGTGCCTGGGCTGGTGACATCACTTCCCCCTTGGCACAGGAAGGGCTCAGCTCTGCTCCCTCCCTCCTGTCAATCATCTGGGACCCATTACAGGTCCCAGGTGACTGAGCGGCCAATCACGGCATGCGGCGCCACTCGGGCATGCGAGGTGGGTGCCAGGCTGTGAAGCCACAGCCCGGCGCCCACAGTTGCAATGCCGGCGCCGCTGAACGGAGGGGGAGACGAGCGGGGCTTCGATCCCCCGCATCGCTGGACCCTGGGACAGGTAAGTGTCCAATTAAAAGTCAGCAGCTGCAGTATTTGTAGCTGCTGACTTTTAATTTTTTTTTTTTTAATGGACCTCAGGTGGAACTCCTCTTTAACTAAAAACAAGTGAAGGTGCCAGATAGATAATGTTGTCTAAACTGTTTCTGATAGTTTCTGGCGACAGAGCACTGCGAGATTTGTCTATAGCATGGATGGAAGAATCTTTCAGATCATTTTCGTTAGCCTGTAGGCTGAACAAAATATAAATATAATGCCCTGTACACACGATCAGATTTTCCGACAACAAAACCGTGGATTTTTTTCCGAAGGATGTTGGGGCAAACTTGTCTTGCATACACACGGTCACACAATTGTTGGCCCAAAATTCCGAACGTGAGAACGCGGTGACGTACAACACGTACAACGAGCCGAGAAAAAGGAAGTTCCATAGCCAGTGCGGCTCCTTCTGCTTGATTCAGAGCATGCGTGAACTTTTGTGCGACGGACTTGTGTACACACGATTGGACTTTCTGACAACAAGTTTTGTTGGTGGAAAATTTGAGAACCTGCTCTCAAACATTTGTGGGCGGAAATTCCGACAGCAAATGTTCGGTGGAGCATACACACAGTCAAACTTTCCGACAACAAGCTCACATTGAACATTTCCCGTCGGAAAATCCGACCGTGTGTACGCAGCATTAGAGTGTATGGCTAGCTTAAAGCAAAATTAACGCTCGAGAAAAGAAATTCAAAAATAGGCCCTAGGAGCTTTTAGCCACAATATGTTAGTATGCACCACATATTGGCATATTGTGGCAGACTCACCTAGCAGGTGTTCATGCTCCGGTCTGTTATAGGCTCTTCCATCTTCTCCCGGTTTTCCTTTCGGGTTCAGACACTTTGGCCACTTGATTGGCTGGGCCACAGTGATATCACTCCAGCATATGTGCCCAAAAGTCACATTGTCTCTGCACAGAGAAGTACCATAGACGTATCCTGAGCTGCATATGTGTGGCTCAGTGTACACAAACATAGACAGGCAGGGAAACGGGTTAGTGACAGAAGATAGCAATAAGGCCACTTCTAACAATCCTACCTGTCAGCATTTTTTAGGTTCCACTTTTAGGATTACAGCTTGCTCTAAAGGCCAGTCGGGTCATGCCTTCAGGAAGAGAAGTCACCTCGAGCCTATGGGCAGTTTACAGTGGACCAAAGTTCACCCAAAGTGGATGTAACCCCCCCCCCCCCCTCTTAAATTAATGTAATGCAATGCAAAAGTATTTAGTGAAGCAAGTCCACTTACCCATATCAAAAGCCATCATTTTTAACTATAACATCTTTGGTGGCCAACCTCTTCTTCTCTGAGGTTTACACTTTATCTCTAGTGAAATGTTGTATTGTACATGCGCAAGATGAGGTACACAACCTCATCTGCTTCATTATGTTACCACAATACACTTGCCTTTAAAATAAGAAAAAGCCTGAGATCTCACAGTTTAAGAACAAGATCTTCCTGGAAGGTACTGGTATCGCAACCTTCCCAGGGGGCATCTGTGAGGTCAGGGGCTAAGTCACTGGTACATAAAATGAAACGTGAATGGGGATTAAAGGCAAGTAAAAGCAAAAACCTTTTTTTGTTTGTTTTAGGAACTGACTGTTATGCCGCGTACACACGGGCGGACTTTTCGACGGACTAGGTCTGGCGGACTTTTCGATGGACTAGGTCTGGTGGACTTTTCGAATGAACGGACTTGCCTACACACGATCAACCAAAGTCCAACAGATTCGTACGTGATGACGTACGACCAGACTAAAACAAGGACGTTTTCAAGCCAATAGCTGCCCTAGCGTTGGTTTTTGTCCATCGGATTAGCATACAGTCGAGCGGACTTTTCAGCCAGACTCGAGTCCGTCGGAAAGATTTGAAACATGTTTCATTTCTAGGTTCGTCGAACTTTTGGGGAAAAAAAAGCCCGCTGGAGCCCACACACGATCGAATTGTCCAACGGGCTCCGGTCCGCCGGACCAAGTATGCCGTAAAGTCCGGTCATGTGTACGCGGCATTAGATGCGTTCACATCAGCATACAAAGGACATACAGTATCTCACAAAAGTGAGTACACCTCTCATAATTTTGTAAATATTTTATTATACCTTTTCATGTGACAACACGGAAGGAATGACACTTTGTTACAATATAAAGTAGTGAGTGTACAGCTTGTATAACAGTGTAAATTTGCTGTCCCCTCAAAATAACTCAACACACAGCCTTTAATGTTTAAACCACTGGCAACAAAAGTGAGTACACCCCTAAGTGAAAATGTCCAAATTGGACCCAAAGTGTCAATATTTTGTGTGGCCACCATTATTTTCCAGCACTGCCTTAACCCTCTTGGGCATGGAGTTCATCAGTGCTTCACAGGTTGCCACTGGAGTCCTCTTCCACCCCTCCATGATGACATCACGGAGCTGGTCAGGTCTCGGGAAATAGACATATGAGTGCTGCCAGCATTGCTGCAGAGGTTGAAGGGGTGGGGGGTCAGCCTGTCAGTGCTCAGACCATAGGCCACACACTGCATCAAATTGGTCTACATGGCTGTTGTCCCAGAAGGAACCCTATTCTAAAGATGATGCACAAGAAAGCCTGCAAACAGTTTGCTGAAGACAAGCAGACTAAGGACATGGATTACTGGAACCATGTCCTGTTATCTGATGAGACCAAGATAAACTTATTTGGTTCAGATGGTGTCAAACGTGTGTGGTGACAACCAGCTGAGGAGTATGTAAGTGTGTCTTGCTTACAATCAAGCATGGCAGTGGGAGTGTCGTGGTCTGGGGCTGCATGAGTGCTGCCAGCACTGGAGAGCTACAGTTCATTGAGAGAACCATGAATGCCAGCATGTACTGTGATATACTGGTGGAAGGTGGAGGAGCGCAAGGTCTCTAACATCCACCACCTCAGTGATGTCGTCATGGAGGAGTGGAAGAGGCCTGTGAAGCTCTGGTGAACTCCATGCCCAAGAGGGTTAAGGCCAGGGCCAGACTTTGCATTGGGCTTGACGGGGCTCAAACCCATGGGCCCCGGCCAATAGGGGGTTCTTCCGACTCCGCCCGCTCTGAAAGCCGCTGAGAGCGGCCGAAAGCCGTCGAGAGTGGCCGAAAGCCGGCTCTGTATCGCGGTGGTGCCATTTTTAAACTGAAAGGCTGCAATGACAAGGCAGCAATGACACTGGAGCAAGGCTACACTGACAAGTCTGCAAATGACACTGGGGCAAGGCTACACTGACACTGACAAGGCTACACTGACACTGACAAGGCTACACTGACAAGTCTGCAAATGACACTGGGGCAAGGCTACACTGACACTGACAAGGCTACACTGACACTGACAAGGCTACACTGACACTGACAAGGCTGCACTGACACTGACAAGGCTGCAATGACACTGTCAAGGCTGCAGATGGACACTAATAAGGCTGCATTGATGGGCATTTAAATGTAAGTTTTTTTCCTTAAACTTCCCTCCTAAAAGTATTTTTCCTTAAAATTCCCTCCTAAACTTGGGGTGCGTGTTATACGCCGATAAATACGGTAATTATCATTTTATCCATTTTTATTGCTTTTATTAATCGTGGACCCAGGACGAATACCAGTACAGTATCCCCCACTTATACGCTTATATATTATCTACTTTTGTGAGTAGTCATTTGGCTGTTTTGTCTTGTCCAATTAAACAGAAGTTCTTTAATACTGCATTGAGTCTGGCGCACCTTGTCCTTTTCTATTTCTGTTTTATAGAGCTATGCATATGTATAGAAGGGTAGGGCCCGAAAGTGACTCAAGCCCAGGGGCCCCCACCACTCTAAGTCCTGCCCTGGTTAAGGCAATGCTGGAAAATAATGGTGGCCACGAAAAAAAATTGACACTTTGGGTCCAATTTGAACATTTTCACTTAGGGGTGTACTCACTTTTGTTGCCAGCGGTTTAGACATTAATGGCTGTGTGTTGATTTATTTTGACGGGACAGCAAATTTACACTGTTATACAAGCTGTACACTCACTACATTACATTGTAGAAAAGTGTCATTTCTTCAATGTTGTCACATGAAAAGATATAATAAAATATTTATAAAAATGTGAGGGGTGTAGTCACTTTTGTGAGATATTGTACCTCTATTTGGCTTGGAGATAACTTTTTTTTTAGTTATGGAGCTGCCATATCTGAGTAGCCCCAGACTGAATAATCTCATTCCTATCTCTTAGTAAGACTTTACAAACACAGATTAGCATGCAGCAGGATAGAAGGCATGGTGGATCACATGACATGAGCTTTGGGTTACTTCATCAGAGTAATGACCTTTTCCTGTAGCGATGTTACAGTGTATCATTGCTAGCTGCAAGGACAACAGGATGTGTTCCCAGTGGTTGACAGAAGTAAAACACCGTATAAACAAGTAACATGTCAAAACAGATACTTAGGAGTAAAACACAAATCTCTAGATATAATATTAATCCTTACCAATCTTCACAATCCTTTGATTTTTTTTATTTTTTTTATTGCTAAGACTACCCTATTAAAGCGGAGTTTCACCTAAAGTGGAAGTTCCGCTTTAAGGCCTCCTTCCCGCCTCCTGTGAAACTGAGGCGGGGAGCGGGTACCTGATTTTGACAGCTACCTGCTCCCACTTCTGTTGCAGTCGCCTTAGGCGATCGGAAGCAAAAGTTTTACCTTTCCCCCCTCCCTCCCGAAGTCTTCTAGGACACATGTCAGGTCCTAGAAGACTTTGGGGCCAGTCACAGAGCGCAGCGCTGCTCACACACGGACAGTGGGCATCTGGCTGTGAAGCCACAAGCTCTCACAGTCGGGTGCCCATAGTAAAGATGCAAGCGCCCCTGAGGGAGGACACATGGTGAAAACGTTAGTGATGAGTGCACCACTGGATTGTGGGACATGTGAGTGTGTTTATTAAGTCAGCAGCTACAGTTTTTGTAGCTACTGACTTTTAATAAACACAAAATTAACTGGAACTCCGCTTTAATTACCCAATAATCTAGTAGGGTGTTAGGCTTGGTTCACACTGCTGCCACTTGGGATCCGACTTGTGAGACCCCAAGTCGCATGACATGTGAAATCCCATGTTAGTCAATGAGAGCTGTCCTAAGTAGTACTACTGAAAGTGGCTGTAAACCTGTAAGAACACTTTTACCTACAGGTAAGCCTAGATTAAGGCTTACCTGTAGGTGCAAGAAATATCTCCTAAACCTACACGGTTTAGGAGATATTTGCAAAAGACAGGCACCAATGTCTACGGCGCATGCGCCGTAGACAACGGCGCGCAGGTGCACTGAGCATGCCGTTTCTGAGGGCGATCGTGCCGTTAGTTAGTGACGTCATCGCGATTCCGGCCAATCACATCGCCGGAGCCGCGATACCTGGAAGGAAGTTGGACGCTTCGTGGAAGAGGGGACAGCAGTGATACAGCAGTCAGGTAAGTGACACATAATGGGCTACAGTGCGATGCATAGTAGCCCATTATGCTTTACCTTTGCAGAGAAACAAAGAGGAAGTAAAACCCATCAGGGTTTACTTCCTCTTGAAGTCGCTTTGACTTTAGAAAAGGTTCCTATACTACTTCGAAGGCGACTTCTATCAGATATGTGCCCATAGGCTTTAATAGAAGTCACCTCCAAGTCGGATCCTTATCTATATTGATGTGATTTGGATCCTATATTACAGGAAGATTACCGGGCATTCCAAAAAGTCGCTTCTAAAGTCACATCAAAGTAGTCCTTCCTATTTGCTCAAATTGCCAACCTGGCAAAGTCGCACCGTAAGTCGCGGCGATGTGGACTGAGCCTAAAACCTTTCCACTGTCACTGGCACATGTGTAGTAGGTCATTCACTAGTAGATTATTTTCGTTCAGGCTACGGGCTGATCAAAAAAATCTAACAGACTACTTCATCTGTGCTATACAGTGTAGATGGACAAATCTTCCACTGCAACTATTGTATTCTGACAGCCGGTACCAGTGGCTGTCAGAATACGCAAACAACAACTGCATCTGATTGGATAGAGCTGCCATGAGACAATTTTCTTTCTGCCTCCTTCGATTTCAGTTGATGGATATTGGGCAGCAGGGTGGTGACAGGGTCCCCTAGGAGCAATTTGCCCGGGTCATCAGGAACCAGACAAAATTTACAGTGTGGCCAGCTTTAGTTTAGTTGCAGAATGTTCACAAGTAGATGGTGATAGTTGCCAAAATGTTCCATAATTTACCAACATATTAGATTTGAATCCCAACCAGTACACTACCTTGCTGGAGTTTTGCCATCAAAAGTGTAATCAAGTTCTGACTTCATTTGTTCTGATGGAGATTAGAGGGGGAGCTTGCTTCGGTAGCAGAAGACATCAAGAACAGGTATGATGGGTCCTCCAGCTGGACTCACCTGTAAAACCTGGAAATCCAAGCATCAGCCTGGTGGGTTTTTTAAATACATTAAACCAAGTTATAATAAAAATCCACATGCATATCAACCAATCTGATTCCAGCTGTAAGAAACAATCTCATTTGTTATGGTGAACATCACAGACACTTCTCCCCAGTTTTAGACATCCCACCCAATACTGAAAAGTAATGGTGCGCTGATATAGATTGTCCAAAGATATTCTTCTTGTGAACAGCTTTTAACATCGGACATGAAAGGCGCTTCTCAAATCTTGCAGTTGAAAACAGAGGTGTGAATACAAATAAGGGCTTGTCACCACATACAGAACTTTGTATCTGTTTATCTGTTACCAAGACTGAAGGGGATCTGCAAACATTGGCTCATGGTATTAGAGAGGTTTATTCCAGTTTGAACATTATGCTTGGAACATTCAGAAACAATTTGTCCTTTCAGTATGTTCATAATCTGATTATTCCGTTAAAAAATAAGTAATGTAATATGGCTAAATATAAATGTGAATGGAATCAGAAATAGTATTGCGAAGCAGGCAGCCATAGGGGGTAGGGCAGCCATTAACTATGTATCAAAGTCAGCATTTGCATATCACAGCACACCAGGTTGGGGGGACACCTGAGGGGGTCTGTTTTGGATTACTAATGATACTTCCAAGAGTTTTTAATTGGGAACTTAACAAATCAAAACAAGCCACAACCTCAAAAAATATACGACTAGGTTAAAGCGTAACTCCAGCCAAAACATCTGTCAGGTTTCTCAGTAGTTAGAACAGACTTTCACTGCAGAGGAATTAAGCTGCGCAGTGCCAAGCAATGTTTATGTTCTCTTTGGATCCCTACATAATGCAAATCTTGTACCCAGAATTATAAAATGATGGCTGTCTTCATCCCTGGCCTGGACCATGTACCTGGGACAGTCGGTACTCCACTATGGCTGGGCCTACCGCTTGTGTGGCTGTTTCACAAAAAGTAAATTACTGTAGAGAGCATACACACTGCTTGACCCTATGCAGGTTGCAGAACTGAGAACTTGGTTCATCTACTTGTGAGGTCAGTAGTAACATTGGAAAATTTGTTGAGGAGCGAGTTGCGAGTCAAAGAAAGGACATGGGGATAAATAAGAACCTATTCTTAAGGGCCGTACACACCAGCTGAATATCAGGCAGCATCACATTCAGCCCATGTGTATAGCACCTGGTCCGACAGAAGCTGGCTGTTCGGCCGGTTTCTGTCAAAGGGGCATGACCGAAAAAGTTCTGCCAATCTGGGTGGCTGGAATCGCTGACCGCTGTGTTCTGGCAGGGGGGGTCCCACTGTCAGAACACAATAGCCTTGTGGGGGAGATTGCTGTACTAACACTGGATCAGTAGTACAGCGGCTCCTCCAGTTTTTTTTTTTCATTCAGCCTGATGGGTTGAATAAAAAAATAAAAAAACTGTTACTGTGTACTAGGCTTTAAATTTGTGTCTGACCAGTTTGGCCCCAAAGTGTGTTTGTATTTGGTGTAGGAATGTTCAATAATTTGCTTCTTTGGGCAAGCACTGTTGCAAATCTTTATATGGAAAATGCTGCAGAGTATGTTGGCATTATAAATCCAGGAAACAAAAATAGATAGGAGTCAAGTAAGGACATTACATACCTAAGGCCATACCACCAATGAGACAAATTCAGGAGGCACACAGTAGAGGGAGGCACTGTGGCTTGGCCATACCAGATACTCTATCCTCAGTGCGTGCATGTTTAGCTCTGTGTATGTTCAGCCCCTGGTTGGGGAATTAGTTGACATGGTGCAGACGGCTGTGTGGCCCAAAATCAGCTTCCTTTTGTCATTAGATCGCACATGACCCCTGCTGCAGGACTTCCTTTGTTGCTAAAATGCAGGTGGCCCCTTCTGCACAGGGTCCCTTGTTGCTAAGACACAGGTGGCCCCTCCTGCACAGCGTCATTGGTTGTTATAGTGCAGGTGGCTGCTGGCTTCATAGCAAACATTACTGGGGGCAGTGGCAAAAATGGCACCCTTGGGTGCCATTAGCCCTCAGTGCCCTCAGTGCCTCCCTGTGCAAACCTTAGTTAGGCTGGTTATGGACAAACGGCTTTCTCATTAGTAATGACAAGTTAAATTTTCACAACCAAAGAATGGTTCCTTTGTCCATGGAGAAAACTGATCATTCCCAGCATGTTGAAAAATGTTGGCATAATAACAATTACTTTGATGATCATTAAAGTTTGCTTCCACTTGGTCATGGAATACTACATGTCTAGTTTTCACAAATGATCACATTGTGTGCAAATGCTAGGGTTCATTGGATGTGCATGGAGAGTGGCGTCTAAGAGAGTCTAACAACTGGATTATTTTGGATTCATTGTACCTATAGGAGATGATATGAGATTACATAAATTAAAATGCTACCCGATGTATATATACAGGTGTACAAAATGTTTTAATATTCTTCCCTGTATTTAATAATTTTAAAAGACAAGTGTCAGTGTTCAGTGCATAGTAGGTAATATGTTTAAGGTTTTTGAACAGCTAAGGATTAGCAAAAAGCTCAAGAGGCAATAAAGACAGATTACCTAGATTTGAAAGGTACATATTTGTGTCAATGCGATTTACTCCTCCCTTGCGTTCACAGAAAAGTATATGATACTTTGACAAAGTTCATGTAGTTATACCTGAAAAACAAAGATAAAAGCTTTTTTACTCTTTCAATGAAGGGCTCAAGCTGGCCACACACGAGTAGCTTTTTTTGTAGGAAAAAAGCAACAAATGGATCTCTCTAGCCATGCTATACAGCGCGGATGAACAAATCTCGCAGTGCGGCTATTGTAGTTTGACAGCTGGCCCTGATGGCTGTCAAAATACCCGTACTGCAGCTGCATCTGATTTAAAAAAATTCCAGCAGAGTCCTTCAACAAAAGTTGATCGAGCAACCGAGTTTGTCGAATGGAGCAGGGCAGTGGCAGCTGGTGTTTTTTTGTTTGGCCTTTCAGCCAGTCGGGAAACGGGTATCAGACTCATGCTGCCTGATTGGCAGAGAGGCAATTCAGTGTTAGAAAAGTGAATATTCATTTGTTTTTCTACCACACCTGGGTGGGCTCCGAGCGCAATGCTCTGCGCTCCAAGTCCACCCTATTTTGTAACCTATTAGAACCTATGCATGAATCTATCTGGAGCAGGGCCACACACTGAGGAAATTAGCAAACTGTAGGACCAACTTAAATTTGGGGCCCTTTCATGTTGCCAGTGCCTCAGTTTGATTTTGTGATCTTTCCAAATAGGAAGGAATAGGTTTAGGAAAGGACAGCTGGTCAGGTCAGCTTGAACAATGATCCTTACCTTTGTCAGAGATCATGTCACTAATGATGAGGCACCGGGGGGAGGATACAAATGAGCGGAAGTTCCACTTTTAGGTGGAACGCTGCATTAAATGTGATTTTGGCCCATAGACTTTATTGGAGCACCTAAAAATTCACAACACAAGTGTTTTAGCACGCCTTCTGCACATGTATGCGCCTAACAATTAGACTCCTCCTCCTAGCAACCTCAGACTTGTGAACAAAATGGTGGATTCAGAAGTGTCCATGCCTAAAACGTTTAATAGTGCATGCAGTGTTTCTAAATCTTCAAATAACAGAGAAAGATTCATAGAACAGAGAGGGGCATGCTCACAGTCCAGCATGTTGGAAAATCCCCGACCAATAGCAGATTCACTTGTGATCACATTTTTGAAGTACAGTTGTAAATGATGCTGGAAATTAGGAGTATTTATGACCAGCTGTACCAAAATTTGGTTGTGTAGATCATGGCTTGGGTCCAGCTGCTGGATTTTATGGAGTCCATCTTATGCCGCGTACACACGACCGGTTTTGCCGTCGGAATAAACTCTGAAGGTTTCTTCGACGGAATTCCATTCAAGCGGTCTTGCCTACACACGGTCAAACCAAAGTGCGACCTTCTAGAACACGGTGATGTACAACACGTACGACGGGACTAGAAAAAGGAAGTTCAATAGCCAGTAGCCAATAGCTTCCGTCTCGTACTTGCTTCAGAGTATGCGTCATTTTTGGTCCGTCGGAACAGCATACAGACGAGCGTTTTTTCCGATAGGAATTGGTTCCGTTGGAAATATTTAGAACATGTTCTATTTCTAGATCAGAATTTTCAAGAAAAAAAAAAGTCAGATGAGGCATACACACGATCGGAATAGACGATGAAGACGTCGGACAATCCGCTCGTGTGTACGCGGCTTTAGTTTTTCAGTTCAGTGATATCATTTTGGATTATAAATAAATCCTAATTTACCTGCTGACCTCTCGTTGTTATTGACAGGTTGAACTTTGATTTGTTTTCGCTGCAGTTTCCTTGTTTTGTAACGTGATGCTTTCAGCCAGATTGGTATTAGTCTATAGTGACTTAGAAGACTTAAAGCAGAGTTCCAACTACAATCAATACATTTTTTTTTTTTAAACTTTTCACAAGCGTGTACAATGGCATTGTAACACTCACGTCTTCTGCATAATTTGTCCCCTGATGTCCGGTTTCGTCTGTCCCCACTGGAAGCCGCATCCATCTTCGCCCCTCTTCTGTCCAGGGCTGCGGATTCCAGCTCTGTGACTGGCCGGAGTGGTGTGAGGTCACGGGACTTGCTATTGAAGAAACTAGCAATGGTCCTTTTCTTCAAAGCTCATGCGCCGATTACATCATCAGCGCATTACAGAGTAAATATCTCATTAACGGTGCACGTTTAGGAGATATTTACTGTACCTATAGGTAAGCCTTACCTATAGGTACAAATTGAAAATGGAGGTTTACAACCACTTTAATGTCACTTTAATTTTTAAAGAAAACTCACCCATCCATCCATGTCTTCATGCTTTATTTGACTTTGAAAAACACCCCTAGCATTTCTGGCCGTGGCCATCTTGAGTAAGGGCAGATGATTCATGTAGCATTTACTTCCTGGAAACCATCTGCCCTTAGCTCAGGTATGCAGGCAGAAGGGTGTGCCTAACTAAAAAAAACCCTCGCCCCCTCCTGAAGACTCCTGGGATGTATGACATCATTTTCCTAGGCCTGGAAACCAAGAAGTAACTGAAGAAATGTAAAAAGTTTAAAACAAGTAAATATAATATACCTTCCTATCGATTTACTAATGCTAGCAGCATAAGGATTACTAATAATCCATGTTGATTGGGTAAGTGAAAGTGAAAGTGAGTCCCAGGCAACATTTAAAGACTTTATTGAATTGTTTTTATAAGAAATACAGTATGCTCAAAGGAGACAGTTTTCTTTTAATACAATCTAATAAGCCAGTGACCATATCACAGAAAATTACCTTGTATACCGTTTTGACCATTGGGGTTTTGTTTGCGTTAGAATACTTTTAAACTACGGAACTGGTCTGCCCGCGCATTGTAAGGGTTTAATGCTCATTTAGGTTTAGGGGGGCACAAGAAGCACTTTTACTTACCCAATCCTCCACTCCCACAGGCTCCCTTCAGGCTGTATTGGGGGGGGGGAGTTGCAGTCCCAGCAGATTCTCCTTCCTTTCGCTGGGGGGGGGGTTTGGTGGAATTGCAGGTACTATGACATCATCAGTTCTATAGCAGAGCCCATAGCCCTGAATTGGACGTGAGAATGCTGAGGGATAGCTCACTGCCGGATCACAGGGGATTTCCCCAGAGGTGGGCTTTAACTTTTTGATTATTATTTTGATTATTTCTTAGGCTTTCATTATCCCTTGAGCTTGTTCACACTGTGTACGGTGACCTGCGTCTTTATGCACTGGTTTAACTCAGGTGACTGCTGGGGCACAAAGAAAACAATTGTTTTCTATGTGCCCCATTCACATCCCAACACTAGTGTGATGTGTGGGGCATTGCAGCATTGGGTCTGCTGTGCACTGATACGAATGGCGTGTCGTTATATAAAACTTCAAATAAATTAGAGAAAAAAAAAAACAAGCAGTGTAATGTGCTGAAACACACAACGCATTGCTTCCTGCTGGAGCCAGCACTGCATTAGACTGTGCAATAAAACTGGGGGGGCGGGGATTCAGTAAAGCTGCTGCGCCACTTTTCTGGTGGTAATCTCTCTTGGTAATGTGCCAAATTCATGAAGCATCTACGACAGTTTTGGTTCTGACAGCGGATTCACCAAATTCAGAAAGACTTATACATTATGGAGCAGTGAATGCACCAAATAAAAAAGAATACAGACAGTTCATATCTCTCGTAAGTGGAGCTAATTAAGACCAACTCTCTTTTGGCACACAGAGAGAAACTGTCTCAGACAGATTTTGCAGTGTCTCAAACGCAATCTAGAAGTGACGCAGCATGAGCAAAATCCAAATACAAGTTGTAGACATGTACAGGAATTTGTCTCACGCTGCCCCACTTTTAAAACACGAGAGACACTTTTGCAAAATCTGTCTGCAGCCTGTCTTTATGAATTCCAGGGTCTGTGTTTTACTGCTCCGGCAGTGTGAGCCCTAATATTACTTCTGGAAGGGCACTGCATCTATAGAATAGCTGCTGATGCATGAAATGATGAAAACTCTCTCAGTACAAACCTGAAGATTTTGGTTTTTCCTTCTTTAAAACAGTAACTGCACAGTTTTGCTGTGATATGTATGGTACGACTATTCTAGATGTGAAATGAGTAAGGGAACAATGGAGTTACACTTCAAAAAGCATTTCAGTGGAAAATATAGGTTTATGATAGCAACCAGCCAGACAATGACAGCTGAAATGTGGTTGCTATGGTGAAATGTACACTCTCATTTGTTGTAGTTTTTGAAGGTGAGTGTCATGTTGACCTGTGTGATTTATTTCTTTGTGTATTTTTGGTGTTTGGTTTCACAGGTTATGCAGATTAAGTGTCGGTTCACACTTCAGTGACTTGGGATCCGACTTATCAGACCTCAAGTTGCCCCAAGTTGCTGGACATAAGAAATTGAAGTGAATGAGAGCCGTCCTAATGTACACTACTGACGTTGCTCTGACTTCAGAAAAGGTTCCTGTACTACTTCAAGGCGACTTCTAGGCAACTTGTACCCATAGATTTCAATGGAAGTTGCCTCCAAGTCGGATCTCCATCTATATTGAAGCAACTTTACAGGAAAAAGAAAGTAATTTATCCAGGTACTTCCCACATTTACCCAGGCCACCCCCTCCCTCCCACGGAGCTGATTATTCTGTGATTGGTCGCCTGTCATGGAGGCAACTTGAAGTTGCATTGTAAGTTGCGCAAATTCACGCTGAAGTTGCGCTGAAGTCGCCTCCAAATCGCCTTGCAAAGTCGCACTGTAAGTCGGGTTGCCCCTGTGTGAACCGAGCCTAAGGGAGGAATTAAGTAATGGACATAAACTGGTAGTAGTAGTAGTAGCAGTGGTACTCTTAAACAGACTATGTTACCAATTAAAAAAAAAATGCAGGTACTCTGGGGGAGATTTACTAAAACTGGTGCACATACTGTATAATCTGGTGCAGCTGTGCATAGTAACCAATCAGCTTCTAACTTCAGTTTGTTCGATTATGCTTTGACAATAAAACCTGGAAGCTGATTGGTTACTGTGCACAACAACACCAGAAGCTGTGTGCACCAGTTTTAGTAAACCCCCCACCCCCCCTCTATATGTCTCATAGATTTTATCTATGTGTGTGCCACATTGTTTTCTCTTCAATAACTTCTTTGGAAAGTGAAAAAATTGCAAGTAAAAGCACAGTAAAATCAAGTATTTTAAATCCTTACTTGCAGCATGTTTTCTTTACAGAAATAGTTTTTAATTTATATGCAATGTGCCATTGAACTTGCTAAGTAATTCTCTAACACAGCCCCCATCTCTCCTTGCACACCCTCTCCTATTCTGTGAGTGTCTAATTAGTCTGTGCTGGCCCAACTCAACCTTAGGGAACCACCAGGGGAGGTGAGAAGGGGAATTCTATAGAGTATTACTTGAGTGACAGCTCTGAATCTGCTGTCATCACACTCAAGATGGCGGTCCCTAGCAGAGGTCTCAAGGCTTTTAAATGTTTGAAAAGGGAGGTAAATAAGATGCCTAAAATACAGTATGTTAAATGCACATATAATCTTATGGGAAGATTGTTGTTAAATGTTTAATGGTCTGTCAACAGGGTTTCATTAAACCCATGCCGCCGTCCAATAGCCATTTAAGAGGCTCTTGATGCTGGGTGGCAGAGGCAAGATTGCCAATCATCTGACCTCTGTGATTAGTGGTCACATGATCTGAGGCTCCCCTCGTGTCCAGAACAGCGTAGTCTCTGTACTAGGAGCGTGCAGTGAGCATAATCTCAGTACAGAAGACAGGTTCCCCATGGATGTGTGGTGACTCAGCATATGTGTGGTGACTCAACTCTGGTTGTAAAGGCAGAAGGTTTTTAACTTAATGCATTCTATGCATTAAGATAAAAAGTATTCTGTGTGCAGCAGCCTCCCTCAGCCCCCTTCATACTTACCTGAGCCCATCTCAATGTTGTACGAGAGACTCGGCTGTCCGGGACTCTTTCTCCTGATTAGCTGAGACATAGCAGCGGGTGCCATTGGCTCCCGCTGCTGTCAATCAAAGTCAGTGAACCAATGTGGAGAGAGTTGGGCCGGGGCCAATTGCGGCTCCATGTCTGAATGGACACACAGAGCTGCGGCTCGGCTCGGGTGCCCCCATAGCAAGCTGCTTGCTGTGGGGGCACTTAGCAGGAGAGGGGGGCCAGGAGCGCCAAAGAGGGACCCGAGAAGAGGAGGATTTGGGTGGCTCTTTGCAAAACCATTACACAGATCAGGTAAGTATAACATGTTTGTTATTTTCATACAAAAAAAACAAGACTTTAGTATCACTTGTGGCCCCTTTCGACTTTTGACGTAACATTGGCGGGACTTGGACGCAACTTGGCGGGACAGGCAATGCCTTTGTAATCTTGAGGTCTATGGACCTCAAGTCACATCAAAGTCAGACCAAAGTCCAAATACCTCTCCCTTCCACCTTCTGGTGCCCTATCTTACTTTCTATGCTCAACCATACAGTAATTGTATTTCTCATAATTTTTTATGCTGGCTTTGTGTTAATTATTGTTGTTCCAGATGCAGTTTAATATACGAAGCTATACTTTGTATAGTACATGTTCCAGTCAGGAAAGAAAGCTGGAGAATTACCAGCAATATTGATACTAGAGGTTGGAAGTCCATAGCATTGTTGTTGTGAACTTTGTATTTATTCCCTGTCCATTCTGGCATGTACCCAGAATGATATCATCCTATTCCTGTATGTCCGTTGGCTTTTTTAAGGACAAATAGGAGAGAACAAAAACATTCTTGTAGTTTCAGTGTCCTATCCTGCCCAATGTAGGGAGTTTTCAGAAGATTGGTCAAATTGTAAGAGAGAAATTCCAGCTAGAAAATCTGCTCATGGACAATATAAACTTCCAGCAATGTTTGGCTTACACTCCTTAAGACATAAAGTGGATGACAATGCAAACAACATACTGGATGAGAGTGTTGTGCTCGGAAATATTTAACATGGAGTTGTGAAGCAGAGGTTAGAAAAGACCCATCCTTTCCCAGACCTCCGAGTCTGAGATGACACATTTTTCTGTACATACTATTAGTGTGTGCAGACCTATATGTCACTGGAACCTGAGGGCTTTTGTTTTTTTATATACTAAAGCATGCCTGTGTGTAAAAGGTTCTAATACATTTTCTATGAGATCTTGATAAACTGAACTTCCATTTCCAATGACTGGGACAGGAATGTATCTAACCATCGTAAAGACATAATATATGACATTCATACATAAATAAAATTCAGATCAGGAATGAGCTAAGGCAGGTTAATGGGCAGAATATTGTATTATTCAGGGGCTGGTCAGTCCAGCACAACCAGAGCACCCTTATAAAGAGCCAGAGAATAATTAACGTTAACAACTTAACGACTGCCCACCGCCAATAGACTGTGGCAGGACCGCTCTGCGCCAGATCACGTACCTAGTACATTATCTGACACTTCCAGGTCTGGGGTGCGCGTGCGCGCCGACAGAGACCCACTTATGCTGTAATTATACACAGCAGGAGCCCAGCTGGAGGTACTGTGGACTTGATGTCCACCAACACCTGCCCATTACACAGTACACAGACAGAACGAAAATCTGCCTATGTAAACAAGGCAGATTGTCGTTCTGTCAGAAGGGAAGGCATTGGTCCTGTGTTTCTGCAAAGCAGGAACACAGATCTTTGTTTTCCCCTAGTCAGTGCACCTCCCCCACAGTGAGTAAGCACAACCTAGGCACACAGTTAACCCTTTGGTCGCCCCTGATGTTAACCCCTTGTCAGCCAGTGTCATTAGTACAATGACAGTGCATATTTCTTAGCACTGATCACTGTATTAGTGTCACTGGTCCCCAAAAAGTGCCAGTTAGGTGTCCAATTTGTTCGCCGCAATATCGCTGTCCCGCTGATCGCTGCCAATACTAGTATAAAATATAAATAAATAAAAATATCCCGTAGTTTGTAGACCAAACAATATACACTTATTGGGATTGTTTTAACTAAAAATATGTAGCAGAATACATATTGGCCTAAATTGATAAAGAAATTAGATTTTTTACATTTTTTTATTGGATATTGTTTTTAGCAGAAAGTAAAAAATATATATTTTTTCTTCAAAAGTGTCTGCATTTTTTTGTTTATAGTGCAAAAAATAAAAACTGCAAAGGGGATTAAATACCACCAAAATATAGAAAATATGAAGAGAACACTCCTATGGCCACATCTGTATGGGAATTTGATATAACAAAAGAAAAATTGGGCAGAGGATAGCCTTAAGGTCAGACTTTAAATGCACAGTGTACAGTAACAGATATAAAATTATATATTTTATTTATAACAACACATGATACAAAAAGCAAAAAAAGATAAAGAGTTAAAAACATATACACAATACATGGCAAAAATGAACATGCATAGTATACATAGTAGTGAGCCCGCTGTCTAGCTTCGTCGGGACACGCAGGGATTGTTGGAGAAAAACAGGTCTCACTATCTTGCAAAGGAGTCCATGAAAGATAGTCTCACCCGTTAGGCTTCAAGTATTCTCATATATATTGTTTCGAGTATTTGGGAATTCATAGCAGAAAGTCAATAGTTCAGAGTGCAACGTGCCACAAAGCAGGAATCAAATTAAACCAGGTTCAACAGCTCCTTAGGGCCATCATGGCTACAAGTCCGTTCAGCATACCCCTCAGAGACCCGCAAGTTCACCACCTGGGGGGTATGCTGAACGGACTTGTAGCCATGATGGCCCAGAGAAGCTGTTGAACCTGGTTTAATTTGACTCCTGCTTTGTTGATTGCAGTTTGGGCTTTGTGTCTGAGTTGTTCCTGTAAATGGAACTGGCCTTAAATATATGCTCATATTACTAAGACTTTTGGCTCTCAGTGTCCAAGTCCTTACCACCACCACCCCCCCTTTTCTTCTTTTATCTGGTTTTGTTTTTCCATTTGCTAATATTGATAATACAGATGCCACGTGGCACTCTGAACTATTGGCTTTCTGCTATGAATACCCAAGTACTTGAAACAATATATATGAGAACACTTGAAGCCTAACGGGTGAGACTATCTTTCATAGACTCCTTTGCAAGATAGTGAGACCTGTTTTTCTCAAACAATCCCTGAGTGTGTCCTGATGAAGCTAGACAGTGAAACGCGTTGACGCACAGGGGCTCACTACTGTGTATACTATGCATGTTCATTTTTACCATGTATTGTGTATATGTTTTTAACTCTTTATCTTTTTTTGCATTTTGTACCATGTATTGTTATAAATAAAATATATAATTTTATATATCTATTACTGTCCTTTGTGCCTTTAAAGTTCGACCTTTGGGCTATCTTATGCACAATTTTTTCTTTTGTTATATTAAATACCACCAAAAGAAAGCTCTTGTGGGAAAAAAAAGAACCCTGGTGGGTTTTACTTCCTCTTTATTTCCCTGCAAAGGTAAAGCATAATGGGCTACTATGCATCGCATAGTAGCCCATTATGTGTAACTTACCTGACACTGAAGCTCGCTATGTCGCCATTGTCCCCACGAGCAGGGAGCTTCCATCTTCGCCCCTCTTCCTTCCAGGGCCGCAAACTCCAGCTCTGTGACTGGCCGGAGTCACGTGACGTCACTCCCGCGCATGTGCACAGGAGCGGCCAGTCACAGCATGACCCCTATTAGAAACGGCACGATGTGCCCCTTCTAAAGGGCGCATGCGCCGTAGTCATTGCCGCTCATCATTTTAGTAAATATCTCCTAAACCATGGAGGTTTAGGAGATATTTCAAGCACCTACAGGTAAGCCTTAATATAAGCTTACCTGTAGGTAAAAGTGGTTGTACAGGTTGTACAACCACTTTAAGCATATGTGATATATGGGTCAGCTGAGGTTGTGAAGTTTAAAACTAGGTCAGCAGTACTCTCATGTGTAATTATTAACTTTTATCAAATCACTAAAGAGGAACTGCAGTCTGCTCGCATAATCTGTAATAAAAACAGCTTTGTCATTCTGAAGCTTCCCTCCAACCACTTTGCATATTATTTTATATATACTGTGTTTCTGTTCTTTAAGGTTCTGCAAAAAATGCACTTTTTTTCTTTCCCTTGTAGGTTTTGTCACACCTGTATTAAAGCTAGTCTGAGGAATAATGCATATGCCTGTCCATATTGCCGCACTCACTTGTCATCTGAAGGAACACTTGCCGTGGACATCATGAAGAAGATGAAGACTGTTTTTCAGAATTGTGAAGAGTGTGAGGAAAAGGTAAAATCATCTATACACCAACCTGTTCAGGAAAAAAAAAGTTGTGTTATAAAATAATTTAATCAGGTATAGCACACAAATATCTGGAAAAGGTAACTTCAGGAAATTGGTATAGTAAGAAAAAGAGATATAAAATATTAGCAATCTTCACCTATTTCACTGTTCTTTTCATAATCCAGCAAAACAGTGGTGAATGTGGAAAAATGTGTAAAAAGAATACTTATGTGCTACTCTGTGTAGATTACAAAGGTTCCAAAAATAAATAAATAAAGTGCAATAATGGATTTATAGCTGTTGGACTCCTATAGTGTCACCAGCACCAAAAGAGTAAAATGTATACGTGTGCCCAGCTTCTCACCTCTAAGGAAGACCCCAATGGGTCTAGTCAAGCATCTATACAATCCTCAGTGGCAGTCTCCTCTCCTTTCCTCTTTGTTTGGAGGTGACACAGCTGTGGCTGCAGACACTGGAGGCTCCTCTCCTGTATGGTTTCCGTCCTAACAGACTTCTCTTAAACTATGTAAAAAACGAAGCATTCAACAGCTTTAAAACAAGGACTTCCGGTCTCAGCCGTGACCGGAAATTACATCATCCAGCTCCACCCAACGCGTTGCGTCACAATCATGTGACTTTTTCAAGGGTGAATGTGGAAGCTGTTCTTAGACAGGTAACAGGTAGACATGTGCAATTTGTTTCGTTCCGAATTCGTTTTTTGCAGAAATTCAACAAATTTGTTAATTCGGAAATATTCAAATTAACGAAAACCCATTTAACGAATTTAAAATTCTAAATTCCGAAAATTCTAAAGAACGAAAATCTGAAATTCGACAATCCGAAAATTCTAAAGAACGCAAATCAGAAATTCGAAAATCCGAAATGCAAAAATTCAAATGAACGAAAACCCAAAAATAGGAACGAAAATCAAAAAATGTGAAAATCCAAAATAATAACTAACTAATAATAACTATTACTAACTATTAAATTATAGGTATTGGACTTTCCTTTCAAATTTGGCTGTTAGTGAACATAACGAATATGAATTTATCCGTAGTTACGAAATGTCCGAAATAATGTTATTAATTTGTTACGTTCCATTCGTTTAGATGCGGCATTCCTTATTTCAGGTCATTCGTAACTTCGAATAAATTCGTATTCGTTACGTTCACTTAGCCCTGGTTCACACTGACTGCAGGAATGAAATTGTGCGAGTTGCTGCACAGATGTCAATGGAAATTGCACCCCCAAATCACCAAAAGTGGTACAGCAACAACGTTTGGGAATCAGTGCAGCGCTGCCAGTGCGGATTAGAACGGTGCCATTGCCGGCATTTGCCGCTGATTTGGCATGTGATTTGACATGTCAAATCGCATGCCAAATCGCATCAATGTGAGCCAGGTCTCACAGCCAAATTTGAAAGGAAATTCCAATACCTATAATTTAATAGTTATTATTAGTTAGTTATTATTTCGAATTACATATTTTTACGAATTATTAAAATAACGAATACTGCATCTAAACGAATGGAACGTAACAAATTTGAATTTTTTCCGAAGTTATGAATTTATTCTAAATAATGAATCTCGATCATAACGAATGACTCGAAAAAGGAATGAAACGAAAACAAACAAATTTTTCGGCAGTGCACATGTCTAGTAACAAGTAAGCCACATGCGTAGCCAGTGTGAAGGAACATACCTGGCTGAGATGAGCCTAACACCCATTTTTTGGATGTAGTCTATGTTGGACCCGGGGATGCATACTACTGTATTTACAGTTTTGCAGGCCAAATTGGGATAACACGTAGGTGTTATTTTTATTTATTTATTACATGTCCCCATTCACATAGCATAACTTAAAATAAATAATTAACAGTTTCAAGTTACTTTTTTAGATGCTCTATTCTGCATCCTTCTAGCAAGAAAAATCCTACATACTGTAGTTCTCTTTGTTTATGAAAGGGGATGGGCAGCTGTGGCGTTTGACATAATTACCCTGCCTGTACTGTGCAGACAGATCTTTAATTGTAACTAACAGGGAATTAAAGGTTTAGAACAGCCTTTCTCAACCTTTTCAACACAGGAACCCTTGAAACAACTTTCCGGTCTCTGGGAACCCCTGCTAAAAATTACTATATCGACAGCACATGATACATTAGTGTGATGGTCATTGGGAAGAATGCTCCTTACACTTGTGATCATTAGGAAGAATTACCCCTTTACAGATAGTTAAAAAGATCAATGGTGTCAGTGGGAATATCTGAGAGGCAGAAACTGTTCATTGCTCAAGGAACCCCTAGCAACCTCTGGAGGAACCCTAGGGTTCCATGGCTCTCTGATGTCATTCTGTACAATGCTGCACCAGCAGTCCTGTATTGTACGTGAAGTCACCAAGGGCCTGCCCACATCTCAGCAGAAGAAAGCACCCACTGCTGGGGGAATGAGGAATAAGATGAGTATATTAATGTATTCCCCATTCCCTAGGCAGAATTAACCCTTGCAGAGCGGAGGATGACCCAATGCAAAGACAATTTTTTTTTTCCACATGCAACAAGATGTTTTTTAACTAGGAGAATACAGCTGTGCTCATAAGTTTACATACCCTGGCAGAATTTATGATTTCTGGTTTTCAGAGAATATGAATGATAACACAAAAACATTTCTTTCACTCATGATTAGTGTTTGGCTGAAGCCATTTATTATCAATCAACTGTGTTTACTCTTTTTAAATAATAATGGCAACAGAAACTGCCCAAATGACCCTGATCAAAAGTTTACATACCCCAGTACTTAATACCGTGTATTGCCCCCTTTAACATCAATGACAGCTTAAAATCTTTTGTGGTATTTGTGGATGAGGCTCTTTATCTTCTCAGATGGTAAAGCTGCCCATTTTTCTTGGCAAAAAGCCTTTAGTCCTTGTAAATTCTTGGGCTGTCTTGCATGAACTGCACGTTTTGCCACGTACACATGACTGGTTTTGCCGTCGGAATAAACTCCCGAAGGTTTCTCTGACGGAACTCCGACAGAATTCCATTCAAGTGGTCTTGCCTACACACAGTCAACTCAAAGTCCGACTGTACAGAACGCGGTGACGTACAGCACATACGACGGGACTAGAAAAAGGAAGTTCAATAGCCAGTATCCAATAGCTTCCGTCTTGTACTTGCTTCAGAGCATGCATCGTTTTTGGTCCGTCGGAACAGCATACAGACGAGCGGTTTTCCTGATAGTAATTGTTCAATTTCTAGGTCCGTCAGACTTTTAGAAAAATAAAGTCCGATGAGGCATACACACGATTGGAATAGACGATGAAAAGCTTCCGTCGGACTTTCTCTGTCGAACATTCCGCTCGTGTGTACGCGGCATTTGAGATCTCCCCAGAGTGGCTCAATGATATTAAGGTCAGGAGACTGAGATGGCCACTCCAAAACCTTCACTTTATTCTGCTGTAGCCAATGACAGGTCGACTTGGCCTTATGTTTTGGATTATTGTCATGTTGGAATGTCCAAGTAAGGCTGGCCATACATTATACAATTATCTTGTACAACTTTCCTTTAGGTTTACGAAAACCATATAATGTGAGGTCAGACCTAAACACTTTCAATTTGTATGAAATCAGGCAGGCCCTTGCACTACATAGTTGAAGGTAAATCTAAAGAAAATTGAATAAGAAAATTGTATGGTGTATGGCCAGCTTAAGTATGTTTTAAAAATGATTGAACATTTTCACTATTCACTTCTGGCACAGAAAACAATTGACAATTTGTGATTACACGTGACTGAGGCTGGGTTCACATCTAATGCCGATGCGGCTGCCAGCAGGGGTCCGGGGCATCCCAGTTCACCGTTTCAGGTCAGATTTCAGCCCAATTTTTTGGCTGAATTCAGACCTGAAACAGACCAAAAGACGCACAGGAACCCTGTACAAATTCACACCGGAGCCGCAGCGGAGATATGTGAACCGGCTCCATAGAGACCCTGTTCACAATCTCCTGCTATTGCAAATTGGATGCGGGGAACCCACATCCAATTGGCATAAGTGTAAACCCAGCCTTATACAGGCAAAACCAAACAGCTTCCTTTACATAATTCTGTCATGTCTACATCTTTTTCTTCTCTTTTTATCCATATCAAAAAACAATTGCACTGTGAAATATGCTTTGTGTTTCATACTTATCTAGCTATATCTTTTTATTTTTAGATTTGCCTAAGTGAAATGAGAGCACACATGAATAGGTGTCAACAATACATTACAAAATACGGCCCTCTGGAAGAGCTGGGGAAAACACCATTCAGGTATGTCACGTATGATGATTATCAAGCGATGCATATATGTACATTTTCTTTACCTTTTGCCGTCCATGTAATGCATTTTTGCGTCAGCGAAGAGAGAGGGCTTTAACGAAAAGAGAGGGAAAAGAGGAGCCTCTGGGTGCAGATTTTTTAAACAAGTTTTAATATACAATAAAAGTTCTCTCATAATGCACTCACATTCCTGGAGTCAAAGAAAGACATTGAATGATATCCCAAAAATTTGGGGCTGTCCTCAGTGGAGTCGATCCTTTCTCCCGTCTGTGTACGTCCTGCTATTCGGCCGGCTATGATGGAGTCTCTCAGCTGTACGAGCGTCCTGTGCTTCATGCACCGCTGGATGGTGCTCGACCGAGTGCTGTAGAGTCTGTCCTCAACACGAGGCTTTTTTTGGGGTGCAAGGAAGTGTCTGGGGGGGGGGGGGGATAATGCTTGAGAAAGGAGCGCGGCTGTCTATGTCATCCACAGCCTGCACGCTCGCGAAACGCGTCGCATTACGGTGATGTCATCCCCCTCCGCCTGGACACTTCCTTGCGCCCCAAGCCTCGTGTTGAGGACAGACTCTACAGCACTCGGTCGAGCACCATCCAGCGGTGCATGAAGCACAGGACGCTCGTACAGCTTAGAGACTCCATCATAGCCGGCCGAATAGCGGAACATACACAGACGGGAGAAAGGGATCAACTCCACTGAGGACAGCCCCAAATTTTTGGGATATCATTCAATGCCTTTCTTTGACTCCAGAAATGTGAGTGCATTATGAGAGAACTTTTATTGTATATTAAAACTTGTTTAAAAAATCTGCACCCAGAGGCTCCTCTTTTTCCTCTCTTTTCTTTTCAGTCTTTGGGAACATGGTCTCTGTTCCTCTGCAATGGCAGCCCTGAGAGTGGATTATCCCTACCCCTCCCCTTCCTCCTCCCCATTCTCCCGTTAAATAACAATTAATCAATTCGAAAGACTATTGTGGACTTTCTCCTTCAACTATCATAGAGACTTTGGACTTTGTGCATATAATACCATCCAGCACAAAACACCTATATGATATATACTGTTTTAGAATGTTTGCGCCTTTTACTTATATATAGGGTTGGCTTTAACACCCATGCTATAAAGTTCAATTGTGATAAGAGAGGCACCAACCTCATATAAATATAAAAGCGTGAAAACCAGCAATGTGAAATATGGTGCAGCTGCCACTTTAGGTGTAAATAACACTAAAATATATCAAATATGTAAAGTAGGTGCTATTGCTTCAAGGAGTAGCACCTACTTTTTTTTTCTAATAATCTTTATTGAAATTTTTTTTGTAAACACTTATTGACAAAACAATACATACAAAAACATAAGCTAAACAAGAAAATCAAAATGTGAGCTTGACTACCCGCTGGTACAGTGCCTACTTTACATATTTGATCCAAAGCAGAGCTCCACTCATTTGTAAGTTTATTAAAAGTCAGCAGCTACAAAAAGTGTAGCTGCTGCTGACTTTTAATAAACAGACACTCACCTGTCCCTCGGTCCAGCGATGCACCCGTCCGAAGCCCTGCTCCTCTCCCCCTCCTCTCCGTGGCGCTGTGACAGCTTGCGGCTTCATAGCCGGGTGCGCACTGCGCATGTGCGAGTCTCGCTACGCTCTCTTAGTGGCCAGGCAATCTTCTGGGACCTGTGACGTGTCCCAGAATATTGCAGAGAGGGAGGGGAAGAGAAGGAGTCGCCTAGGTGGGGAGGCGACGGAATAAGGAAGTGGGACAAGAAGAACCTGTCAAAACTAGGTATCCCCCCCCCCCCCCCAAAATGACATGGCATGTAAGGGGGCGAGGAGTGCTTAAAGAGGAAGTTCCACTTTTGGGTGGAACCCCGCTTTAACACCCATGTTCCGCACATATGCGCCCATGGGTGGCCAAAGGTTTCTTTGCTGAGAGCTTGCTCAGTGCACATTTCCAGCACAGTGACTAAGCTGTCATAGACAGTTCCCAGTTTCCAATTATAAACTGGCAGGACTGATCATGTGACAACTGTGACAGCCAATCACAGTAGTCAAGTGACATTCCTTGAGGCACCCTGGGGATAAAAACCCTGTTAAAGGAATGCTGGGCCTGGGTGGGAAGGGGTTATATAATAAACAAATAATACAGAAAAAATCTCTTGGAATCCAATTAATTTTTAAATATCAGACAGAATTAGAAACATGGATATGTCCATTCATATGTGTGTGTGACATTGCTGCTTCTGCTTTGACCTACACTATATTGCCAAAAGTATTGCGACGCCTGCCTTTACACACACATGATCTTTAATGGCATCCCAGTCTTAGTCTGTTGGGTTCAATATTGAGTTGGTCCACCTTTTGAAGCTATAACAGCTTCAACTCTTCTGGGAAGGCTGCCCACAAGGTTTAGGAGTGTGTCTATGGGAATGTTTGACCATTCTTCCAGAAGTGCATTTGTGAGATCAGGCACTGATGTGGGCGAGAAAGCCTGAATGCGATGAATTAGAGTCTCCGCTCTAATTCATCGCAAAGGTGTTCTGTTGGGTTGAGGTCAGGACTCTGTGCAGGCCAGTCAAGTTCCTTTGCCCCAAACTCGCTCATCCATGTCTTTAGTGACCTTGCTTTGTGCACTGGTCCAAATCATTTGGTGGAGAAGGGAATTCTGGCGTGGGGTTGTTTTTCAGGGGTTGGGCTTGGCCCCTTAGTTCCAGTGCTTCTTCTGGGGATGGATAAATAATCTGGACAGTTATAGCAAATCTGTGACAGCAGGGAGTTTTAGCATTATACTGACAGAGCAGATAACTGTAAAATAAAACAGTCTGGTTGGGCGGTTGTTATAACTATTGATGTCCAAAATCTGTTGGTGCTGACAAACCTAGGCTCAAGTCACATTAACAATCCCACTGCTAGCAACAAGCTACCAGGGGCAGTATCAGTAATAGATCACTAACATGCCATGTAGTTGGTGAGCAAGATAATGTAGATTTTTGGCCAGCAAGGTGGCAATGCCATAGGAGCAAATGGGTACTCTGATTAGTAATCCTGTTGCTGGCATGGCTCTAAGGTTCCAGACTGTAAATTTGGAAATGATCCAGGTGATTTCCAAAGGTTGATTTACTAAAGGAATAGGGGATGTGCACTTAGCTTAGTGAATAAAGAGGAGCATTTCAGTCATCCAAGGTTGTGCAAGGCAAGATTCCGTTCAAATCTAAACATGCTGACAGTAGAAGAAAGCAGAGCAAAAGAGAGCTGAGCTCATCAATTTGCTAATTCTTTGATACAGTCCAGTCACAGACTGAAGGAATGGCAGAACCTGTAAGTATTGCTTAAAGGGGTTGTAGACCCTTGTGGTTTTTCAGCTTTCTATGCATTAAGGTGAAAAACCTCCTGTGCTGCAGCTGCACCCCAGAGCCCCCATTTGACTTACTTGAACCCGGTCTTTCCAGCGACGGGGACGAGCACACCAGCTCCAGCCCGTGTCTCGGATCCTCATTAGATAGATTGATAGTAGCAGGAGCCATTGGCTCCGCCTGCTGTCAATCAAATCCAATGACGCGGGTCTGGGTCCTGCTGTGTCAATGGACACAGCAGCAGGATACGGGAGCGCGCTCGCATGAGTGCCCCCAGGGAAATCACTTCTCCATCGGAGCACTCAAGAAGAGGAGGAGCCAGGAGCGCCACGGAGGGACTCCAGAAGAGGAGGATCGGGGCCACTCTGTGCAAAACCCTTGCACAGAGGAGGTACGAATAATGTTTGTTATTTAAAAAAACAAACAGAAAAAAACGAGACCTTCTGCTCTGCTATGCAGGGCTGTGCTGGGTGGCAGTGCTATGTAGATCTCAGGACTGGATGGACACGGCATGTAAAACAGCTCTCGTATATGCATCTCATTTGTGTATTTAACGGTTTGCTTGGAGTGCAGACTAAAATAAAACTATGCATAACTGTCACCACTGCAGCATAGAATAGATATTTGGTCTAAATAAGCTTTTAAATAAAATTGTTACATTAATAATAAAAAATATGCAGAATATGTCTTAAAACAGTCTAACAAATAAAATCCAAATACATCTCCTCACACTATGCAGCAGTAGAAAAATAGTTTGGGACTTCCAAGCATGCAGAACAGATCTGCAGTTTGAGAATGCATGCTTTGGATTCCAGAATGATTTTACCATTGCTAAATGTAAAGGGTTGATAGAGGTTATAGATTTACTAAGTGGCATAAAGAACATATATTAACTAAGCACCGTAGTGGGCAGGAATGGTTTTCTGTGTCTCGGCAAGCAGTATATAACCTCAGTCTTTCTGGGGCGAAGCTCTGACACAAATAAAATAAGGAATACGTTAGTCGGCTCTCCTTTAATGCATACACTGGGGTGCATAGAACAACATGGCTCCTGTTGTAAAATGCCACTCACTGAACAAAGCTCCAACACTCTCTAATTCCTGAAGGATCTCAAAGAATTTTAATACTCAGGCCCAGGGTCACAACCCTTTGATACTGTTTCTGTGACTTGCACACTTGGAGAAACACACTAGCTCTCAGCATACAGAGATGTGCAGTAGGAAGTCATGTTCTTCATGCTACTTAGACACACGTTACCTAATTATACTGAGAATGGTTGGAATCTGGCAAAATCAAAAGTGCCCAACGGCAGGAATTGTAATAGGAAAGAACAGTATATAGTTAGCCTAAAGAGAAATACATTTTGTTTTTATTAACAAAACTGGAATTTCACTTTAACAATATGGTGCTTAGCCAGTTAAAGCACAATTCTGCACTAATATAGTGTTTGCATTGTATTATCTCAATGGTTCTACTAGTTTTCTAACTTTTCTCTTCTAATGATCTCTGTTTCTTTTCAGAGTGTTAAGGTATACATGCCCATACTGCCCAGTGGAGGTAGATGAAGAGGGTCTAGTGCAGCACTGTTTGAACTTCCACAATTCAGAGGAAACGCTGGTGGTAAGCAGTTTTCTAGCACTAAACAAACTCCTAGGTATTATTTGTATCTAAGTGCCTGTGTCCACTCCTCTCCAACATGTCAAAGATCAGGGCGTCAAACTCAATTTCATTGCAGGCTGCATCAGCAGTCTGGTTGCCCTCTCTCTCTTACCTGGCCCGTCTAGTACCTCCCTTTGTATGCGTCTATCTCTCAGATTCTGGAGATCTGTCCCCGCCTTGAGTGTGTGCAGACATTCTGTTCATGGAGCTGCTGGGAGCAAAGCTGTCCCTTATAAACACAGAAGGCTTTTGTGAGAGCCAGAGGTGATGGAATGGAGTGTGAGGTCACGAGACAAGACCTGGCGGCCAGATTCAGCCCCCAGGCCTTGTGTTTGACATACACTATATTGTCAAAGGTATTGGGATGTCTGCCTTTACACGCACATGAACTTTAATGGCATCCCAGTCTTATGCCCCGTACACACGGTCGGATTTTCCGACGGAAAATGTGTGATAGGACCTTGTTGTCGGAAATTCCGACCGTGTGTGGGCTCCATCACACATTTTCCATTGGAATTTCCGACACACAAAGTTTGAGAGCAGGCTATACAATTTTCCGACAACAAAATCCGTTGTCGGAAATTCCGATCGTGTGTAGACAAATCCGACGGACAAAGTGCCACGCATGCTCAGAATAAATAAAGAGATGAAAGCTATTGGCCACTGCCCCGTTTATAGTCCCGACGTACGTGTTTTACGCCACCATGTTCAGAACGATCGGATTTTCCGACAACTTTGTGTGACCGTGTGTATGCAAGACATGTTTGAGCCAACATCCGTCGGAAAAAATCCTAGGATTTTGTTGTCGGAATGTCCGAACAAAGTCCGACCGTGTGTACGGGGCATTAGTCCGTAGGGTTTCGATATTGAGTTGGATCACCCTTTGCAGCTATAACAGCTTCAACTCTCCTGGGAAGGCTGTCCACAAGGTTAAGGAGTGTGTCTATGGAAATGTTTGACCATTCTTCCAGAAGGGCATTTATGAGGTCAGGCACTGGCCTGGCTAGAAGTCTCCCCTCTAATTATTAATATATTATTATTCTACACGATTTATATAGCGCCAACAGTTTACGCAGCGCTTTACAATGTAGAGGGGGGACAGCACAATTACAGTGTGGTTGAATACAGAAGGGACAGGAGGATCCTGCTCGTAGAGCTTACATTCTGAAGGGAGGGGGTGGTGGTACAAAAGGTAATAGATACGGTGAAAGATTTGATGGGGGTGGCTCGGGGACAACTGTTAGGTGGGTGTGGGATAGGCTTCCCTGAATAAGTGAGTTTTCTCAAGGTGGACAAGTTAGGGGCTGATCGGATATACCGGGGCAGGGAGTTCCAGAGGATGGGAGGGGCTCTGGAGAAGTCCTGAAGGTGAGCATGAGAGGAGGTAAAAGGGAGCTAGAGAGCAGGCGATCCTGGGAGAAGCGGAGGGGACGATTTGGGCGATACATGCAGATGAGGTTGGTGATGTAGCTGCGGGCGATGTTGTGGATGGCCTTGTTGGTTGTTTTTTAGCATTTAGAATTTTATACGATGGGGTAGGGGAAGCCAGTGAAGGGATTGGCAGAGAGGGGCAGCAGTCACGGATCGTTTAGTGAGGTGTATTAGTCTAGCAGCAGCATTCATAATAGACTGAAGGGGGATAGCCTGCGTAAGGGTAGGCCATTAAGGAGAGAGTTGCAGTAGTCAAGGCGAGAAATAATCGAGTGAATAAGTTGCTTTGTGGTGTTATTAGTCAGGAAGGGTCGAATTCTGGAGATGTTGCGGAGGTTAAGGCTGCGGAATTTAGCCAGTGATTGGATGTGGGGACTGAAGGAGAGGTCAGAGTCAAGGATTACACCCAGCACCCTAACACGTGTGGAGGGACCATGGTTGTGTGGTTGATCTTAATGGTAAAGTCATGGGGGAGGGACCTGGAAGGAGGAAATATAACAAGCTCAGTTTTAGAAAGCTTGAGTTTGAGAAAGTAGTGTGACATCCATACCAATATATCATTCAGTAAGTTTGAGATCCATGAGGAGATCGAGGGGGTGAGTTGAGGAGTGGAGAGATATATCTGTGTGTCGTCGGCGTAGAGGTGGTTTTGGAAGCCATGGGAGGTTATCAACTGGCACAGGAAAGAAGTACAGAGCGAGAATAGGAGGGGCCCAAGGACGGAGCCTTGGGGTACCCCAACAGAGAGAGGAAGAGGAGCGGAGGAGATGGAGTTGTTATGCCGTGTACACACTGCCGGACTTTTCGGCATCAAAGGTCCGACGGACTTTCGACGGATTTCCGACGGACTTGCGAACGAACAGACTTGCCTACACACGATCACACCAAAGTCCGACGGATTCGTACATGATGAACTAAAATAAGGAAGTTGATAGCCAGTAGCCAATAGCTACCCTAGCGTTGGTTTTCATCCGTTTGGCTAGCATACAGACGAGCGGATTTTTCGACCGGACTCGAGTCCGTCGGAAAGGTTTGAAATATGTTTTATTTCTAGGTCCGTCTGATTTTCGTCCGAAAAAGTCAGCTGCATGTCCGCTGAAGCCCACACACGGTCGGATTGTCCGATGGATTCGTCCCGTCGGACCAGTCCGGTCCAAAAGTCCGCCCGTGTGTACACGGCATAAGTGACACTGAAAGTGCGCTGAGATAGGTAGGAGGAGAACCAGGATAAAGCAGAATTACAGAGGCCAAGAGAGTGTAGTTTGCTGAGGAGGAGCAGGTGGTCAATTGTGTCAAGGGCAGCAGAGAGGTATGGAGTAATGGCCATTGGTTTAAGTATGGGGTAACCAGTGCATGTTTGAGCGGGGAAGGAGAGGTTCCGGAGGAGAGGGAGAAGTTGAAGATGTGTGTTAGGGAGTTTGAATTCATCCCAAAGGTGTTCTATCGGGTTGAGGTCACTACTCTGTGCAGGCCAGTGAAGTTCCTCCACCCCAAACTCGCTATTCATGTATTTATGGACCTTACTTTGTGCACTGGTCCAAATCATTTGGTGAAGGGGGGATTATGGTGTGAGGTTGTTTTTCAGGGGTTGGGCTTGGCCCCTTAATTCCAGTGAAGGGAACTTCATGCTCCCAACTTTGTGGAAACAGTTTGGGGATGGCCCCTTGCTGTTCCAACATCATTGCGCACCAGTGTACAAAGCAAGGTCCATAAAGACATGGATGAGCGAGTTTGGGGTGGAGGAACTTGACTGGCCTGCACATTACATACCACTGCCCAGCCGGCAAAAATTGTTCTCCTTTTCCTCTCCATATGTATAGGCCATGCACAGCCTGTCAGCAAAAATTCCTTGATGCTTTGTCCCCCTTTGTCCTTCCTAAATGGCAGGACAGGCTGGACATTACATGTGTACCCCAGCGGCCGCTCTGGCTTGTTCAAACTGCACGCATACGCAGTGCACTCCTCCCTCGCAGCAGTGGCTGAGATATTTCTCTGACTGTCCTAATTGACATACTTGTTCTTGATCAGTGACACAGAAAGTATTAAAGACCAAAGGAAGGTTGTGATAATTGTTAGACAATCATTGTCCATCACAGTTCTCTAGCTTCGCACATGACACAATTGTTATAAAAGATTTCCTTATCCTTGAATTCTACACTCAACTCATTTTGCTTTTCCAAATAGTTTCACTGGCAAATGTCAAATCCTAAAATAGATATACTGTATTTTTTTTTTTAATATTAATCAGAAAGACTCATTTCTGCCATATAGAATATCTAACCATAACAAGTGAATAATTATCATTATTCAATAACTTTTTTATTGAGGTTACAGTAAATGACTCAAACTAAGCTAAGAGACGCATTGCTTTTTTTTTTCTTTTTTTTTTAATGTTAACAATGCATTGTTTATGACAAAATCTAGACTCTGTGCCAGCTTTCATACAATGAATTTCTTTTTTTGTCCAGATTATCAGCTCTATTTCACAGACGTTTTATTGTTTTTTACATGAGTACGAGTACAAATCGGATAGAGAATAACTTTGTGCAGCATATAGCAAAACAATAGTATATTAAAATTCGGAGTAGATTAGGAGAGGACATTCAGCAGTCATCACGGCAATTAATAGATTAAGGATTACTATAGGAGCCTACAGGTTTAGTAGTTCACAAATCTAAAGACGGCCATACATGGATGTAAATTCGGGTGGTTCAGCAGAGATTGGACAAATTTCGATCAATACAGACAGTCTGGTTGTGCAGAAGTTGATCTACTGACTGTGTGGATAGGGAAATTTGATCATTTTTTTTTGTTCAGCCCAATGGTTGAAAAAAAAAAAAGACTAATGTATGGCCAGCTTAAGTATGAAGAGGATATTACAGTATATTTCAGTCTGTATGTGGACAACCTAATGAGTCTGCTAAAAGAATATCCTTATTGTCATGACCCAGAGAGAGTAATATTGCTGCATTGATTATCATCTTTCGCTGATTATTGTCAACAGCATTCTGTAAATGAAAGGCTGGCCATAGATGAATATTTTTTTTATCCCTTTTGATCAGCCAGCGGGCTGATCAAAAAATAATGAATTCCCCCATCCACACATTCAACGTGTATGGGGGAATCCTCCCTGCTGTGCTATTGTATTCTGATAGCACTGATTGAATGAAAATTTTCCAACATTCCCAATTGAGAGAAGCCGATCAATAGATTGACTTGTCTCAAGCAAGAACAGTCATAGATGGATTGAATTTTGGCCGGTCCTTTCTGAACTGGCTGATTTTCGAGCCACTTATGGTCAGCTTAATTGATTTGATTTTTTTAAAATGTAACTAAACACAAATGTGATATAATTGTAGCTGGCTTACCAATCCTTTGATGTGATGGCTGCAGCAATTATTTTCATGTTTTATTTTCCTTTATTTTTACCTGGTGATCCTGCCAAAATCACACTTCCCATCCGAGTGGGACAGTGTTCACTCAGTATACAGTATCTATTGGGGGATCAACGGTGTAACATGGGCGCGTTCTTTAGTCCTAACACACTTTCTGATACATTGTTTAGGAAAATACTGAACAGTACCTAGAACATCATTGGATTTCTGGCAGGATCAGTAGGTATTTTTTGCAGTTATCAAACAGATATAAAAAACACATTTAATGGTATATTTATAAGAAAAAAAGGGACCAAATAAGATAAGTACATTGTTAGGGTATACATATCCTTTAAAAAAAAGTTCCAGCTCAGCAGCACATCTTATGCCAAAAAGTGAATGTATAATATACTGTAATTAATCAGTGCCTTAATGGAAACCTTTCCTTTGGGGAAGATGGAAGATGTTATTGCTGATTTTTTTTTCTACAAAATATAATTTGCTTGGCTGTCCTGTTGACACTGGTGCTTTAATAGTTTGAATTGTCAACCCAGAACAAGCATGCAGATGAGTACTTTAATCGGAATCTCCAGATCTGTATACTTGTTCCAGGCCATTGAGAGGTACAACTCAACTCCATGTGTTTGTCCTAAAAGGTTTGCTAATAAGGCAGTGGCAGAAAGTAAAAGTACTTTTTTCCCACACCAAAAAACTTGGCGTCATGCATGTCAATGTAATTTAACGAACTGTCATTTGTTTTCTCTTAGGTGTGTCCAGTTTGTCACCTGATGCCTGGAGGTGACCCCAGCTATGATTCAAGTTTTCTAAAGCATCTTTGTACCAGACATTCAATGTACTTTGAAAATTACATAGTGAGTGGCAAATTACCTTTTAACCTATTTTTCATTAAGTAAATTATAATGTTACTATGACATGTTAATATAAAGTATTTCAGCACACTGCTTTTATACCACCATACTCTATGGGGTTGATTTACTAAAACTGGAGAGTGCAAAATCTGGTGCAGCTGTGCATGGTAGCCAATTGGCTTCCAACTTCTGCTTGTTCAATTAAGCTTTGACAAAAAACCTGGAAGCTATATAGAGGTGTCAAATCTTCCACATTGATTAGCTCTGTGTTCCTGCTGTGAAGCCTCTCAATGTAACTCGCAATATTCACTGCTAATGTTGTTCATACTGCCTGTTCGTAAAGCCCTGGGATTGCAAGGGGCCTGACAGGTGTGACGTTAGACATCAGAGCTCACTCACATCAACACGTTTCGCTGTTAGGTCATAGATAGGCGTCATCTGTGGTTGCTGTGCATGATAGTGATTTGTTACATTTCAGTATCAAACAGATGCTTTGTACAACTGCCTTTATATAGAGAGAGGTGGAAAAGCAAATCTGAAAACTCTTATGTGGTGGCTTATCAATGGGGAAAAAAATTCTCCCATTAGCAAACCTCAGCTGGTGATGTCTGCTTGTGCAATAAATGCTCCTAATGTATATAGCCAGCTGAACACAGATGATGCATTGCAATCTTAGTTAAAACGTTTGTTAACCCAAAAAAATAAAAAAATAAAGATCCTGTTCCCTTAAAGCCTTTTATACAGCACAGTGCTTGTGCTGTGTCATTTGGACCCTTGTATCACCTGAAATACCTGGCTGATCCTGCCTGGCTATGCCCTCCCCTCTACAAAACTGACCACGATAATCATGGCTGCTGAGCCATGACATTGTGGTCCCTGTCCGTTTGCGTGACTCCTTCATCCGCAGCCTGCTATCTGTCTCCTGTGTCCTTCTCCCCCTCCCCTCTCTGCTCATACCAGCTCCTGCTGCTCTCATATCTTCATTTAAATTCTCCCATCCTCTCTGCACCATTATAATAATTGTCCCTGTGCCTGTGTTCTGTAAAAAATCTGCTCGCTTGTACCTGTATGAGCTCCGCTCCTGCCGCTCAGCTGATTGCCAGCGGCTCTGCGCTCTCTCCTCTATTTCCCTCCTCCCCGGCTGACATCAGAGGGAGGGCTCGGCCCCCTCTAACTGCAGCTGTGAGCCGGAGACAGAAGAGAGGAGAGGAATCAGCTGAGCGGCGGGAGCGGAGCTCATACAGGTACAATCAGGCAGATTTTTGCAGAACACAGGCACAGGGACAATTATTATAATAGTGCAGAGAGAAACATTTAATAAAAGTGGGTTAACAACCACTTTAAAATAAAAGTAACAAAGCAATAACATAAAGGAAAGAAAAAAATAGAAATGAACAGGCAAGCAATTCCTTTCTACTGTGGTTGGGTAACAAGTTAGCTTATTTTGCAGTCTAAAAACCATCAATATAAAGGACCACTATTTGCAGGCTAAAGGTAGAATTGTTGTGCTACTCTATTCTAATAGATAATCTAAGCCCAAAAACAAAAAATGTATACAGTGCCTTAAAGTATTGATATCCCCTGAAATTTTCCACATTTTGTCAACCAAAAACAGAAATGTACTGTATTGGGATTTTGTGTGGTAGACCAACACAAAGTGGCACATAATTGTGAAGTGGAAGGACAATGATAAATGGTTTTCAAATTTGATTACGAATAAATATATAAAAAGTGTGACATGCATTTATATTCAGCCCCCCTGAGTCAAAACTTTGTAGAACCACCTGCAGCTGCAAGTCTTTTTGAGTATGTCTCTGCCAGTTTATCATTTTCCTTCCACTTCACAATTATGTACCACTTTGTGTTGCTCTATCACATAAAATTCCAAAAAAAAAATTACGTTTTTAGTTGTAACATGACAAAATGTGGAAGGGTATGAATACTTTTTTCAAGGCACTGTATATTGCAGCTTAGAAGTCCTTAAATGATGTGGCTGCAAAATTGTTTTTTCCAGATTTTTTATTTTTATTTTCACCTGTTTTTATTGCTTCTTGGCCACCTGTATGAACTTACCCTAAATTATGAACAGTGATTTCTTCAGGGATGGTATTTAAACACATTTAAAGCGGAGTTCCACCCAAAAATGGAACTTCCGCTTTAAGTACTGGTCAACCAAAAAATGGTTTATTGAAATAAAATTATCTTACAGCGAAGTGCGAGATAAAAGATAAAAAGTGATCACAGGAAAATAAAAAGTAATGTGGGAAGCAGGAGGTGCTGGCCCGATGCGTTTCGACTACTAAGTCTTCCACTGGTGCATATCCTAGCCTCCCCACATTGCTGCTAAATTTATAAACTCTAAACAAATGTAACAATGAAAGGGGGCCGCCCCCAACTTGGCGGGACCGCAAGTGAATGGGATGGCGTGCGTCTCGAACCTTACTGTGAATCCAGAGAAAAAGGACACACTGAAGTTATAAAATGTCTCACCATCTCATGTATAAAGACAATGACAAAAAATAAAGCCAATATCCATATATAAAACAACATAACATAACAAAGGAATCAGAAAGAAAAACCCTTTGATTAGCGTCCCAAACCTTGTGATAAAATTCACTTCCACATGGACGTGCAGGTCACATGTACCCAGGCTAGACCAATCCCAACTACGACCAGCGATACCCGCGCTCCTATAATGGACGCGATGACGTCATGATGCTAGCGTGTAGGGAGTAAGTCGGCTGGGGACTAACCACATTACCTGCGCTGCATGCCTAGATCTAAAACAGCCTAACAAACGTGAAACATTATATGGTTCTTACCAGAAATAAAAGTAAACATACAGGCAATAGGATACCACAGGGCCAGATACCTTCAAAAAATGAAAACCAAAACATGGGCGCATGTCATACGTGCCTATGCTCCCACGGCGGATGCAAGGTCATGCCACAGCACCATTATGTGGAGAAAAGATAAACCAGCATGTGGAGGCTTGTCATATGTGCCTACACTCCCATAACGGGTGCAAGGTCACGCCACAACACCATCTAGAGGAAATGTATATACACACATAATTCCTTGCAATCATAGGACGACTGGTATCACATATAAAAAAGTTATATGAGGAAGGCATATGGCCCAAGGGACCTGTGACATACACATCAAATGTATCGGTAAATGACAAAGAATCTCTTAACAAACATAGATACAATATAAATCTAACAAGTTCTGAATGAATAACATACCATAAATGGAAATTCAAAAGAGAAGGGATCGTGTAGGACCATCAAAAAGAGCCAAAAAAGGACAGTAGGTGTGTTGCAGATTTTTAAAAACATTAATTGAACGGGATGTATTACTCGAGGGGAATTGAAGAGGGATGGGTTGGAGAGACCAGAGTGTGTATCACCACCCTGTCCCCCACCTCTGGAATCCACCGAAGGTATTGACAAAAAGTGTCTCTGTATGTTCAACTTTCAGACGTACTTTTGCACGTCTACTAAAGTTGAAAATTTGTTGAGTTTCCTAGGAGGAACGAATTTAAGTCCCTTTTCTAAAATGCATTTCTCTTCATCTGTAAAAATAGCTTTACTCAAATTAAAAATGGCTGCGCCTAGTTGGTACTTTTTCTTTTTCCTCCATTGAAGGTGCCACCCCCTCTGGAGCCACTTTTGAATCTCGGTTAGAATCTCCCGGGTAGTATACACTCTGCATTCCATTTTTAGGGGTGAGGGCATTGCTTCTATTATCCACAGATCCTGCAAAATGGGAAGGTGGAGGATCATAAACCTAACCTCCTATCAGGATTCTGGGATATGGGTTCTGAGATTTCCATAGGTGGGGCAGTGGCCCCCGGGTCATTCCCCAGGGTGGCCTCCTTTGGCCAATTAAATACTAGATTGGATTTGTAATCAGTGACATCCCGGTTATACTTTTTTTGTTTCTTATTTCTCTGATCCCTCTCCTCTTTCTCAAGAAGGGTCCTTAAATTAGTGGAGAGAGAAATGTACTCAGTTGTCCCACATGATGGTATTAACAGTATCCTTAAGTAATTTATAATTTAATTTGAAGGATTTGTTACATTGTATGGGTCTGTATTATTGTTCTGTATTCTCACTGGGTGTGTTGTTTTTTTTATCATAGGATTTAAACATGGTGGAAGAGACTCTTATTGAAAGAGTAATAGATTTCTCTCTGATACACTACATGAGGCACTCTAACAGATCCTAACCATCATCAAGACAGAGGCAAGATCATCAGTGAGGTGCTTAGAAGATCTGGCACTATGTTTTTGGGGGTTTACAAATAAAGACACAACAGCTTTCTTTTCCAGCAACCTGTCATGGGTAAAGAACACAACATAGAGCAACTGGTAGTTGTGTGTTATAAAAAAAAGGTCATCATTTGTTAGGATCAGAACTGGAAGTCTTTTTTTAGCTAACCCCTTAAGGTTTGAAAATGTTTCTTTAGAGCAGAAGTAGGCAAACTGTAACTCTGCCACTAATATGGAACTAAAGCTAGTCTTGGCTGGTATTGCATGCTTGGTCTTCTTCAACAGTGTTCAGTTTGTCCTACCTCTGCTTCTGAGACTTCAAACATATTTTATGCAGCAGATACATACACAATATGCAAGTGAGCCCGAAACATTTGCATCATAAATGTGTAGACTACTGTTGCTTACAATGGCAATAATAATCAACACTTATGTCAGAACATATATGTGTCCAACCACTAACCTGAATATGTCAGAAGAAAATATGAGTACAGTAAACTTTAAAATATATGAAAAGATACAATAGAATAGTATATAAACATAAAACTACACGCAGGAGGAACAATTCTTTAATATTCAACTCCTATTTATTTATGATCACTACTTATTGTAATTAGTTTTACAAAACAGAGTCACATAGTTGTGTGTCCACCTTAGAATGTTGGGAAGCCGTGTTCTAGCTCTAGTATCTTGGGATAAACAGGCAAGTAGGGAAAGATGTTAGATTAACAGTGGTTTTATGGAGCTGGTGGTTAGGGCAGGGGGAATCATACTATTACTCATGGAGTGTAATAGACCAAAGAAAGACAAAAGGTTTAGAAGAGTACAAAATGTTGAATAATTGCCATGGTAAAACTATTATTGCCAACTAATGCTGGCTGTAGACCTTAGAGGACAGTGGATGTGTAGGCACAATCTGTCTGCCCTTAGGTGTCTCAGTCACTAAATGTTCATGAATGCATGTTTATGTTATGGAGGTAGGATGGGAATGTCCTCCTGACACCCTTCACACCTGCTTATAAAGGAAGTAGCGATCATTCCATCTAGATGGATCACTAAGATGTGTTGGCTGAGGGTGTCTGCCAGTGTTTGCCACTGCCCATAGACATGCGACAAGGGTGGCTTATAGCTTTCAGGTTGGATTGATGACTGCAGGAAGTATTATTATCAGAGTTCAACATAACATTCCAGTACGCTAATGACTCCCTTGTTTAAGTTTATCTCTATGTGTCTGTTGTCTGTTTTAGTATATACCCACGATGAGTAAAATTCCTTTAAATTATGCCTTGTAAAAATGTTATTAAATATTTTTAGAAAATTTCAATTTTGTGACCCTATCTGTGCCGTGATTCTAACTTCCTATTGCAATTATATAAGTATGTTATAAGGAAACTTGCAGAAAACTCTCTGAAATGAATAGAATCTGTACATGCACATAACTTAGCTTGGAAGCATTGATCAACCAGCCAATCAGGAGGTTTATAAGTGGCATACCAGTCAAACCCTAACAAAGCCTTAATCTTTTCCCACCCCATTCTAAGACTATTCTAGTTACCCAGTAAAAAAAAGATGTGTATACTTACAGTACTTATCCTGTTACATGACTGGCTTCCAGCACTGGCTTAACTGTAGAGCAGAGGCAGCGTCAATGACTGCAGAGCCTGGGTGATGACGTCACCTATAGGCCTACTATGGGGCAGTTGTTGGCTGTCCCTCCTTTGCACTGAGGTCGGTCCTGTAACCGGACCGGAGCGACTTCAGTATAGGTAAGCATATACATCTTTTCTTTCACAGGGTAGGTAGAATACTCTTAGAAAGGGGTAGGAGTAGATTTAGGCTTAGTTAGGGTATGACTGCAATTCAACTTTATTTTCAAAAGTGTAATAGGAGAATAGCAGCTGTAAATTGGTTGGTTGCTGGGACCTTGTGTCTATTGATTACACTTTTAGAAAACTTTTTGTAGTCTTAGAATATTGTACTGTGTTAACCATCCAATAATTCAAACAGTTTGGAGGTTAAGTGATACAGTTTATTGGCTTGCTTAAATTTTTAAAGATACATGCTTTCAGGATGCCTTAGGACCCTTCTTCAGGGTTTATACACATCTGAAAAAGCCTGTGCACACACCTTTTTGCACATTCTGCACATCACATTTAATAGGCTGCTTTATGTGCGTGAAACAAAAAAGTTGTCGGTATGATTTTTAAAATCGCATCGCACCAAAATGCATGGTACTGTGGTACAATGCAGTTTAGTGGGAGCAAACACACATGCATTTGCTAGATGTGTGGGGGCACCATTAATAATTAGTAAATATCAGCAAAAAGCAGCTGAATTAAACATCAGCAAAAGGCAGCACATTTTTGTGCAATGCAAGAAAATGTCTCCCCTGAATTCCCCCCGCCTAGCACATGTGTGGTCATATATAAGTGCATCTTATATTTGTTGCCCAGAATCTTTTTTATACAGTAAATATTTAGGTTTCATAGAGCCATTTGAAAACCGTTAACAATGTTTAAAGGCTTATTCAACACCAACAGCTGCCCTGAATGCACGACCGCTTGTGTGCATTACTAGAACCAGTGCCAATGCTCCAGTCCTGGTGCATCACACTGGGGTTGATGTACTAAAACTGGAGCAGTTGTGCATAATAGCCAATCAGTTTCTAACTTTAGCTTGCTCAATTAAGCTTTGACAATAAAACCTGGAAGCTGATTGGCTTCTATGTAGAGCTGCACCAGATTTTGCACACTCCAGTTTTAGTAACTCAACCCTAGTGCTTCCTTTTTTTTTTTTTTTTTTTTTTTTTTTAATTGAAAGTGATATTACATTCAGGTTTAATGGCTGCAGAGTCATGCTGCACTGAAAAAAAGTACTACATGGTGTACTTTTTTTGAGTACATACCACTGCAACACTGTGGTGTGAACTTCCCTTGCAGGGAGCAAGACTTTGCCTTGTGTTGGGACTTCGCTAGGCAATGCTGTCAAATGCAGCTGATTTGAACCCCACACTTTAACAGTGGATTATAGGTCAATTCAATGAATAAACCATTTTGTTCCCTTGTTTATGGAATCTTGAGGTTAATATTGCTGCAAGCAACATTTTAATGCAAATGCATGAATTGCAGTCTATAGCTGCTTTCAATGTTATTTTTACTGTATTTTGTATTTGTGTAAGGGGAAAATAACATGACTGTATAAAATGTTATAAAATTTCCAAATCATGTTATTTGGCATATATTGCTAGCAAGTGCCATTTTGAACTGTGCACCACAATTGGTGGATATAACTCTTGGAGTTAACTAACCTAACGATGCCCATAAATATTAAATCATCTGCACCCACTGAAGCCTTACCCTCTCCTAAATGCAGCTTTTCCCTCTTTGTACAGCTGAGAACACAGTGGTGGGATCTAGAGTCTCCTATCCCTGTGCTGTTTCCGAAGAGTGTATACCATCTGGAAAAAGCTAAGGGGTCATGAAGCAGAGTGAGAACCCAGGTTACAAACTACAAGCTTGCCTCCTGGTAAGAATGGCACCCTGTGCCATGTGTGGGTTCCAATCACATAACTAGTGTTCTCTAGTAACAATGCTGGTACCAATGGAGTGAAGATATATGGCCATGTGTTATACAAGAGGTAATGTCTGTATAAGAAAAGAAAGGATTGTTTGGTGGTTGGATTATGCGGGCAGGTCCAAGCACCATTGCAGTCTCAGTGGCAAGTGTAAGAGATAAAATGATCCAAATTGTATATCTCAGACTATCATACAAAGCAAAATCAGGATGCTGTGAATTCACATGTCTTTAGAGCAAGCTCTAGTTTGTCCATAACCAGAATTTATTAAAGCTGAACTCCAGATAAACAGCTAAATTTATGGCTGAAATACATATATGAGAGCTGTTTTACCTGCCAAAGGATTTGTATTTCTGTCCAACCAGTTCTGGGATTTATACAGCTCTGCCCCACAGTGCAGCCTTTGTCTGGCAGGGGTGGGCACCCGATCTTTCTCAGCTGTAGTTTTACCTTCACTTACAGGTTGCCACCTTGTGCCTGGACAGTAAAAGGTGAAGCAACACTCTGATACGTTTGTTTCTCTGTCATCCTTCACTCCTCTTATCAATATGTTTATTGTACTGCTGCACACCTTCTGTAGATCTTTGTAGTGCTTCTCTCTCTTTCAGCTCTGCTATACAGGGACTGCAAGAGGCTGATACTAAGTCATAACTGAGTACTTACTCTGATTGCATTTAAAATATTTATTTAAAATATTTTAAAATTTAAAGGTGTAATATTGAATATGGAGCTGCATTAATTTGTGCCTTAATATATCTGACTGGAGTTCGGCTTTAATATGATAATGACTACTGTGTACATGATAGATCATATGAATAAGGTGTAAACACCTAAGCAAAGAATTTATTAAAATGTAAATATATATTAGTAATATTGTCTATCAGGCAATCACCGTGCTGTGCCCAGAATTAATAAGGAAGTATAACCAGTGTGCCTTTGTGTAATCATATCCTTGTTTTGGTGTGAAATGTCACTTATATAAAGTAGTAAAAAACTGAAACATTTTCTTGTCAGTGCTTGGTATGATCAGCTACTCCAATTATGATGGGGAATGGTTTTTAAAAAAGTGAAGAAAAGGGGTCATGCTGCTTAAAGAAATCATATTAATTATTATTATAGCAATTTCAATCTCTTTAATTAGCTCAGTCTACGACCAATAATAACTGCTGAAACTGGAATGAAATGCCATGATCCATTTGGCACTTTCTGTAATTGTGGTTGTAGTTGCCTGCTATATGACTATATGGGTTTACTGCCACTTGTTTTATTATCATACCACTTTTTTGTTATGTACACCTGAAAAAAAAATCATTGGTGCAGTTTTACTAAAGGAAAATAGACTGTGCACTTTGCAAATGCAGTTGCTCTAGAGCTTAGTAAATATGATAAAGCTTCACTTTTCAGAGACTATCCAATCACATGCAAGGAATTTTTTTTTTAAAACTGCATTTTTTCCTGCACATGATTGGATGATGGAAATCAGCAGAGCTTCCCCTCATTTACTAAGCTCTGGAGCAACTGCAGTTGCCGAGTGTATCTGGACTTGAAAAGTACACAGTCTGTTTGCTTTTAGTAACACAACCCCATTGTTTTACTGTAGAAAAAATACATTTACAGATAATCTGACATATATTAAGCAAGATCATAAAGCTGTATTGCATACCGAGAAAATGCAGTAATTGTTTTACTATTTAAATAAATTGAAATTTTGCTGAGCAATAGAAAATTAGTGGTTTGGCATTTTTTAATAAAATCACCAGTTCCGAGTAGTAAAGGAATAACATGCTTGAAAGCCCTGCAACCTGTGCTGTGAAAAACGAGTGAACAATAGGCCTTTTTCACATTTTAACCTGCTATATTTCCTTTAGGCCTCATTTACATGGGTGGGCTGGGGGTGGTAAAAAAAACAGGTGGTTGATCCACAGTTTAACTTCCCAGTTAAGTTAACATGGCTAGCAGCCACGGTAGTACAAACTGCCATGATTGTGATGTGGCTTGGCAAAATATATACCACAGTTTGCGTTAGTCAGTACCAAACCAAATGGGGCCCATTTAAGTGATTGGTGGTGCACTGCAACCACTTCACAACCGCATGTAATGCATGTGGTTGTGGCATGATGTGGTGGCCTTTCAATGGGTAACAACAAATTGCCTCTGAGCTGCCTGTCAAATGCCTCTGATATGCTATTCTGATCTGGTTATATGCCAGTGCAGATATTTGAAAGGCAACACCTGAACTGTTTCTATAAGCAACATGCTTTCTTTAAGTGCAATTTTTAATCATCAGACCCATTTCATATTAGTATCAAGTCAAACTTAACTTTTATAACAGCTGGTTATGCCAACCATTTATTTCTATGATGCAGTGGTAGGCTCTCTGGCAGTGCATGCGGGGACATGTCACTTGGTTCCATATTATCTGGAGAGTCACTCATATGATATAAGTTTACTTCTGTATTAATCAGACATATGCTTGCCACTAATGTATGGTTCACTTAGTGCAATGTAGATATGTAAATTAGCAATTAAGCTTTGTAAATGAAACAGTTGGTTTATAAACTTTTTTTGTGGTTTGCTAAAGAGATACTCTGTAACTTCTGATTTTTAAATATTCTTGTTATGATATAACGTGTATTATATTTTCTATTTCTTATTTTTAGCTCTCATTTTGAAATTTCACATAATAAAGTTGTTTTCAGAAATGAACTTTTATGTCAGTTGTTTTTTGTTGAAAGTTAGTCTCGCCTCTAACACTGTTAAAGTGTATGTAAACTATAAGTACAATAAATCACAGTTTGTAAAACACTGTGTATCATGAACAATTGCCATGCAGTTTTCCTGTAGGGAATGCCTGATTTCACCTTTCATCATTTGTTGTATCTCAGTGTTGCTGATGTCCTGTAGCCACTTCTTGTCTACTTGCATGAGATGCTGCATGGTGTTTTTCAGGCTGAGTTTCCTTAGACTCGGTTCACACAGGGACGACTTGTCAGGCGACCTAGTCGCCTGACAAGTCGCCTCCCGTTCTATGCTATGGAACCATTTTAGAAAAAGGTTCCTGTACGACTTTGGGGGCGACTTGGGGCGACTTGCATAGACTTCTATACAGAAGTCGTTTTGCAAATCGCCCGGGCAGTCGTGTGCAGGTCGCCTCGGTGAGGCGACCTGCAAGTCGTGCCGCCTCTGGTGTGAACCGAGGCTTAAGGTAACAATGGGCAACTTGTCTTCGCCATAGGCACTGGAGCGACTACTTATTGTTTCTTCCGTGCATGAGACCGAGACAGGGGGATTGATTTAGTAAAATTGGTGCAGCTCTGCTTGGTAGCCTGTCAGCTTCTAACTTCAGCTTGTTCAATTAACCACTTCGGCCCCAGAGGATTTGGCAGCTTAATGACCGGAGAACTTTTTACAATTTGGCACTGCGCTGTTTTAACTGGTAATTGCACGGTCATGCAATGTTGTACCCAAACGAAATTTGCGTCCTATTTTTCCCACAAATAGAGCTTTCTTTTGATGGCATTTAATTTCCTCTGCGATTTTTATTTTTTGAGATATAAATGGAAAAAGACCAAAAATTTTGAAAAAAAATTATATTTTCTAATTTTTGTTATAAATAAAATGTAATAAACTCAATTTTTGTCATACATTTAGGCCAAAATGTATTCGGCCACATGTCTTTGGCAAAAAAAAAATGTCAATAAGCATATATTTATTGGTTTGCGCAAAAGTTATAGCGTCTACAAACTAGGGTACATTTTCTGGAATTTACACAGCTTTTAGTTTATGACTGCCTATCTCATTTCTTGAGGTGCTAAAATGGCAGGGCAGTACAACCCCCCAAATGACCCCATTTTGGAAAGTAGACACCCCAAGGAAATTAATGAGAGGCATGTTGAGCCCATTGAATATTTTATTTTTTTGTCACAAGTGATTGAAAAATGACAAAAAAAAATTTACACAAAGTTGTCACTAAATTGCTCACACATGCCATGGTTATATATATGTGGAATTACACCCCAAAATACATTCTGCTGCTTCTCCTGAGTATGGGGATACCTCATGTGTGAGACTTTTTGGGAGCCTAGCCACGTACAGGACCCCGAAAACCAAGCACCGCCTTCAGGATTTCTAAGGGTGTAAATTTTTTATTTCACTCCTCACTACCTATCACAGTTTCGGAGGCCATAAAATGCCAAGATAGCACAAAAACCCCCAAATGACCCCATTTTGGAAAGTAGACACCCCAAGCTATTTGCTGATAGGCATGTTGAGTGCATGGAATGTTTTATATTTTGCCACACTTTGTGGGAAAATTAAATTTATTTTGTTTTGCACAAAGTTGTCACTAAATGATCTATTGCTCAAACATGACATGGTTATATGTGAAATTACACCCCAAAATACATTCTGCTGCTTCTCCTGAGTACAGGGATACCACATGTGTGAGACTTTTTTGGGAGCCTAGCCGTGTACAGGACCCCAAAAACCAATCACCGCCTTCAGGTTAACCACGTAAAATGGTGATTTTACTTCCTCACGACCTATCACAGTTTCGGAGGCCATGAAATGACAAGATACTGAGAGGCATGTTGTGTCCATGGAATATTTGATATTTTGCCACAACTTTCGGCAAAATTACATTTTTTTTTTTTTTTTTTACACAACTTTGTGTAAAAAAAAAAAAAAATGTAATTTTGCCGAAAGTTAAACGATATATTGTTCAAACATGGCATGGTTATATGTGGAATTACACTCCAAAATACATTCTGTTGCTTCTCCTGAATACAGGGATAACTCGGTGGGTATGCCCACCATTAGAATTCAGCCCTTCATCCACCCACTTCTAATCATGGGCATACATGCACCATTTTTTTTTTTAACTGTGGTAGTGAAATCACCTCCGACAGCGCTGGAGTCACGGCTTTATGTATCGTGGAAGCAAACGCTGTTGCTGTCAAGATAAATAAACCCGTGCTGCTCGTGAATGGCGTACCTGCTAATCAAATGATGGTTAACAATAAAACAAAGTAACATTACTGTATAACTAAAACTTACCATACCTGCAAAGCAAATACAATAAAACATAGTAAAAATAAAACATTGCAATCTGTGCCTAAAAAAATATATGCCGAAGCAAGTTAGGAGCAAATCGCTCCTCCACCCCTGCTGCCCTCATGCTTTGGCATTTATGCTCTTTTTTTTGAACTGGTGGTGAAACCACCTCCGACAGCGCTGGAGTCACGGCTTTATGTATCGTGGGAGCAAACGCTGTTGCTGTCAAGATAAATAAACCCGTGCTGCAGCTGAATGGCGTACCTGCTAAGCAAATGATGGTTTGAAACAAACCTTACAGTATAACATACCATACCTGCAAAGCAAATACAATAAAACACAGTAAAAATAAAAAAGAGAGAGAACGATAGATATAGAACAATAGTGGGCGAACAGTAGAGCGGACAGTAGAGAGCGAACAAAAGAGAGAGAGAAGAAAAATACAACCGCAACTATTTTTGGATTTTTTATTTTATATTTTTTTTTGTTTTTGTTTTTTTTTTCCACTTTTATAAAAACTGTAAACTGAACGTTGCAGATTAGGGTCTCTCAAAATGTGATGGCCCTCACATCTTTCAAGACCCTGTGTACATGTGCTTAGGACTGTGTGGTGCTGTACCCTACGCTAATACTCCACTAGTGTGTGGTAGCGTTAGATGCAGAGACCAGGTTGGTCAGGACAGGAGGGACAAGAAAACCGGGTGTCACGCCAAATCCGCATTTTCTGCAGACATGACATCTTCTTAGGGGTGTTCTTTGGGTAGGGCTATCAGGGAGGACATAAGGATAATGCCTCTCAATGCAGCAGGCTCAATGCATTTGCGTTGGGAAGTTGGGCCAAAGCACCGTCTGGAAACAGAAGGGCTCTGACAATCTCCTCCTGGAATATAAGGAAGGATCCAGTCCATCCTGAAGCTTTGTATAGCACAAAAGCGTTCAGCAGAGCCAATTGAAATAAATATACAGACACTTTTTTGTACCAGCGTCTGGCCTTACTGCAATTGGGTACGACGCCAACAACTGGACGTTGAGGTCCACCCCTCCCATATTAAGGTTGTATTGGTGGACACAGAGGGGTTTCTTCACAACACCAGTCGCCGTAGGAATTTGGACTGCCGTGTCTGCGTGAAGCGAGGACAGTACGAAAACATTCCGTGAATCCCTCCACTTCATTGCTAACAAATTATTACACCTCAAGCAGGCTTTCTCCCCCCGTCTTAAGTTGGGATTCTACAAGCCGTTGGGGGAAGCCCCGGCGATTAGATCGCATGGTGCCACATGTGCCAATTCCACAATAAAAAAGGTGACAAAAAAGTGGCACGCTCATGTAATAATTGTCCACATATAAGTGGTACCCCTTTCCGAATAAGGGTGACACCAAGTCGCACACTATCTTACCAGCGCTCCCTATGTAGTCTGGGCAGTTCTCCGGCTCTACGTAACTATCTCTTCCGTCGTAAACCATAAAACTATATGTATAGCCTGTGGCCCTGTCACAGAGCTTATACATCTTGACCCCGTATCTGGCACACTTGCTGTGAAGATACTGTTTGATAGACAAGCGGCCAGAAAACTTAATCAGGGACTCATCAAGGAAGACAACTTGATCGGGAGTAAACAAGGCTGCAAAACGTTGGCTGAAGTGGTTTACGAGGGGCCGAATTTTGTAGAGCCGGTCGTATCCAGGGTCACCCCGAGGACGACAGAGTTCATTGTCATTGAAATGCATGAACCGCAAGATCTGTTCATATCGTGTCCTGGTCATGGAGGCAGAGAACACGGGCGTAAGGTGAATTGGGTCAGTGGACCAATATGAACGCAACTCACTCTTTTTAGTTATGCACATGAGGAGGGATAGGCCCAGAAAGGTATTAAATTCGGAAACCGTAATTGGTTTCCAATCTCTGGCAAGGGTCAGCTGGGGATTAGCGACGATGAATTGACCAGCATACAAATTGCTTTGGTCCACAATAGATCTATAGAGATCTTCAGTGAAAAACAGCGAATAAAAATCAAGTGACGTAAAATCAACTGTTTTCACCTGAATTCCGGGTTGGCCAGTGAATGGGGGAAGTATGGGTGCTGCAGAAGTGGTGGGTTCCCAATTAGGATTGGCGAATGCAGGAAGGGCACTATGGCTTGACGGGCCTTTGTTTGTCTTCTTCTTCGTGGCAGCGGGACACTACTCGTGCTTGCCACCTCACCAGCTTGAACTGCACTTATGGGACTCGCCACGTCACCAAGTGTTACTGCAGAGCTGGATGTACGACCAGGATGTACTACACCGCTGGTGCTTGCCAGTTCAGCAGAAGGATGAGCAGCGCTAGTACTGGCTCTCTGCTCCATACGAGAGCCCTGCGGTTCTTGCACCTCAACGACAGCAGAAAAAGAACGGGGTCTGGTACGCCTGACCTTGGCAGGGACCACAACTCCGTCGTCAGAGCTATCTGTCAGGGTGCTGTTGCTGTCTACAGGTTTGTATTCTGAGCCTGAATCTGACAGATGAGTGACTTCCTCTTCACTGTCATGCTCAGAAATGTGTAGGCCTCTTCACTAGTGTACCTTCGATTTGACATTTTGGTCTCTAAATTTACTGGTACACTAGTGAGACTCACAAGAAAAAAAGCACCTGACTGTCAGCGACTGATTCAAATTCTACCAAAAAAACTGTTAGTGTTCGCAGGGATCAGGCCTGACTCTGCGAACGCTGCCGTTATGTGTTTAGTGTTTTGTAAGCATCAGTGATCGATTGATACTGCACTTGGGTGGGCTGGGCTGGGCAGAAGGGCTAAACACAGGTGCTAGCAGGTATCTGGGCTGATCCCGCTAACACTGCGTTTTTGGGAACCCTAAACTGCTGGGGACGCTAGTATAGATCTGTTCAGATCAGATATCATTGTTCTCTCCTGGCCCCCTGTACTGTGTTGTTTTCTCCTGACCCCCTGTACTGTTTTGTTTTCTCCTGGCCCCCTGTACTGTGTTTTCTCCTGACCCCACCCCCGTACTGTGTTGTTCTCTCCTGGCCCCCTGTACGGTGTTGTTCTCTCCTGGCCCCCTGTACTGTGTTGTTAAAAAAAGACATCAAGTCCAACCTATGTGTATGATTATATGTCAGTATTACATTGTATATCCATGTGTGTTGCGGTCGTTCAGGTGCTTATCTGATAGTTATTTGAAACTATCGATGCTCCCCGCTGAGACCACCGCCTGTGGAAGGGAATTCCACATCCTTGCCGCTCTTACAGTAAAGAACCCTCTTTTCTTCCAATTTTAATGAGTGGCCACGTGTTTTGTTAAACTCCCTTCCGCGAAAAAGTTTTATCCCTATTGTGGGGTCACCAGTACGGTATTTATAAATCGAACAAGAACTGTGGGAGAGAGGGTTAGGGCCAGGACACCCTTAAGTAGATGCAATGATAATTGGCAGACTCCGAGACTTCTATAGGTAGACAGCTATACAGGGGAAGGCTTCCATCTGAATACCACGTCTGATAGGTAGAACCTCTGTCTCCTATCGCAACAAATCTTATAACAGTCACTAACGGCATTTGTACTTAACTATTGGTAACACAGATAGTTCTCCTCACACACTACAGTCTCTCACTGTAGGTCTTCACTCACTGAGTTCCCAGTCTCTTATTAGACTCTCAGACTCAGTCACCACTGGATCCCTTGAGCTCTTCCACTTCCATAACTCAGTATCTTCCTCAAGCGTCACCCCTGCTGGGTCCCTGGCTTGGCACTCACAGATGCTCTTCAAGCGTCATCCCTGCTGTCCTGCTGGGTCCCTGACTTGGCACTTGCTGAAGTTTTCCCACTTCTTCACCATCCCTGGCTGGTGCGAAGACTGCTCTGGTACTGGCTCCAGCTCACTCACAGTGGTCTTCGGTAACAAGGTGGATGGTCCCTTAGTGGCGACAGCTTCCCTTCTACCTTTGACCACAACTGGTTCCCCATCCCGGGGAACCGTTACTCTCGGTTGGACTCCAATCCTGCAGTCCCAATCCCACGCTGCTTCTTCTTCTGCATAGGCCCCAGACAGGCTAGCAGCCAGATGTCCCCGGGATAGGCCTCAGGATTCCGGCCTAGCATCCCGGGGCAGCATAACATACATCCACCAAGACAGCCGCTCGGGTGGCACAGAACCCCGATCACCTGACTCCACCCAAAAAAATAGGCTCTCCCAGCAGGTCAAGGGGCTTAAAGAAACCCCTGCCCATTGGCTGAGACACCCCATCCATTCGTAACCTGGCCTTGCTAAGCCCTTGTCTATCTAATGTCACCAGCATAACGCCACCTAGCCACAGAAGAGATAAGGTGCAGCAAGTCCAGAACTAGAGAGGAATCAGTGGATCTACTAACAATTAACCAGGGCAACTACTGCCTGGCAAACTAAATTTACTAGCGACCCTGCGGGGCCCACCCTGGCCAGAAGAAGGCAGGACGGGTCAAGGGGATCCGTGCTGTGCAGTATAGAAACGATCTCACAGGTTCTGCATTTCTCGTGTCATTGATTTTAGACATCAAGCTCTTTACTGCCACCTCTGGCTACTATGTGCATGTGCACCTCTCGTGTGACAGTGATCTGCCTGTACTATGCCTCTCAGCAACATGTCAGCTTTGTAAAAACAAGCTGGGACCAGGTAGGAAGTTACAAGTAGGGGCTGTGAAGAAAAGGGAGGGGGGGGGGGGCTGTTTGTGTACAGGGAGGGGCCAGAGGCTTGCGTGTGTACAGTTTTGTGTATGTAGGGCTGCCATATAGACAGGTGTGTGTGTCGGGGGGTGGCTAACATATATACAGGTGTGTGTGTGTGTGGGGGGGGCGCTGACATATATACAGCTGTGTGGAGGGGTGGCTGACATATATACAGGTGTGTGTGTGTGGGGAGGGGGCGCTGACATATATACAGGTGTGTGTGTGTGTGGGGGGGGCGCTGACATATATACAGGTGTGTGTGTGTGTGGGGGGGGGTGCTGACACATATACAGGTGTGTGTGTGGGGGGGGGCTGACATATATACAGGTGTGTGTGTGGGGGGGGGTGGCTAACATATATACAGGTGTGTGTGTGTGTGTGTGTGTGTGTGGGGGGGGCGCTGACATATATACAGGTTTGGGGGGGGGCTGACATATATACAGGTGTGTGTGTGGGATCTGCCATATATACATGTGTGAGGGGGCTGACGTATATACAGGATTGAGGGGGGGGGGGCTGAGTGCGTACAGGTGAGGTGGCCAGTGTGCGGATTCGGTAGGATGGCCCAATAGGCAATCCCTGGGGAATGTTGGTGGTCAGGCTCGGGGGGGGGGGGGGTGGTTGTGGGGGCCAGGTCTAAAGCTGTGTAAGGAGCCTAAAAATTTCTGATGGCTGCCCTGCTCAAATCTATCTCTCTACCCCTCAGCTCACTCCTTCAGTCTTCTCACCTATCACTAATTTACTAACACCACTTCCTTAAACTCAATCTATCCAAAACTGAGCTCATAATTTTTCCTCCTCCACATGCCTCTGCCCCTGATCTCTCTGTCAAAATAAATAACACTACTATCAACTCGTCCCCGCATGCCAAGGTTCTAGGTGTAACCCTGGACTCTGAACTATCCTTTTGGCCCCACATCCAAACACTTTCCAAATCTTGCCGTCTCAACCTCTGCAACATCTCCAAAATACAGTCGGTCCATAAATATTGGGACATCGACACAATTCTAATCTTTTTGGCTCTATACACCACCACTATGGATTTGAAATGAAACAAACAAGATGTGCTTTAACTGCAGACTTTCAGCTTTAATTTGAGGATATTTACATCCAAATCAGGTGAACGGTGTAGGAATTACAACAGTTTATATATGTGCCTCCCACTTTTTAAGGGACCAAAAGTAATGGGACAGATTAACAATCATCCATCAAATTTTCACTTTTTAATACTTGGTTGCAAATCCTTTGCAGTCAATTACAGCCTGAAGTTTCATCCCTGGTGATGCTCTGCCAGGCCTCTACTGCAACTGTCTTCAGTTCCTGCTTGTTCTTGGGGAATTTTCCCTTCAGTTTTGTCTTCAGCAAGTGAAATGCATGCTCAAACGGATTCAGGTCAGGTGACTGACTTGGCCATTGCAAAACATTCCACTTCTTTGCCTTAAAAAAGTCTTTGGTTGCTTTCGCAGTATGCTTCGGGTCATTGTCCATCTGCACTGTGAAGCGCCGTCCAATGAGTTCTGAAGCATTTTGCTGAATATCAGCAGATAAGATTGCCCGAAACACTTCAGAATTCAGAACACTGGCCTTCCTGTTTTTGAGGCTCACCAATGGTTTACATCTTGTGGTGAACCCTCTGTATTCACTCTGGTGAAGTCTTCTCTTGATTGTTGACTTTGACACACATACACCTACCTCCTGGAGAGTGTTCTTGATCTGGCCAACTGTTGTTAAGGGTGTTTTCTTCACCAGGGAAAGAATTCTTTGGTCATCCACCACAGTTGTTTTCCGTGGTCTTCCGGGCCTTTTGGTGTTGCTGAGCTCACCGGTGTTTTCTTTCTTCTTAAGGATGTTCCAAACAGTTGATTTGGCCACACCTAATGTTTTTGCTATCTCTCTGATGGGTTTGTTTTGTTTTTTAAGCCTAATGATGGCTTGCTTCACTGATAGTGACAGCTCTTTGGATCTCATATTGAGAGTTGTCAGCAACAGATTCCAAATGCAAATAGCACACTTGAAATGAACTCTGTACCTTTTATCTGCTCCTTGTAAATGGGATAATGAGGGAATAACACACACCTGGCCATGGAACAGCTGAGCAGCCAATTGTCCCATTACTTTTGGCCCCTTAAAAAGTGGAAGGCACATATACAAACTGTTGTAATTCCTACACTGTTCACCTGATTTGGATGTAAATACCGTCAAATTAAAGCTTAAAGTCTGCAGTTAAAGCACATCTTGTTCGTTTCATTTCAAATCCATTGTGGTGGTGTATAGAGCCAAAAAGATTAGAATTGTGTCATTGTCCCAATATTTATGGACCTGACTGTACGTTCCTTCCTAACCAATGACACCACAAAACTCCTAGTTCATTCCCTGGTCATTTCCCACCTCGACTACTGCAACTCCCTCCTCACGGGATTACTTTTACATAGGCTATCCCCCTTCACTCCAGCATGAATGCTGCTGCCAGGCTCATCCACCTTATGAACCGTTCAGTGTTTGCTACCCCTCTCTGTCAATCCCTCCACTGGCTTCCACTCACCCAACAAATTAAATTTAAAATTCTAATAACTTACAAAGCCACACACTACTTGGTCCCCACCTACATCACTAACCTAGTCTCAAAACACCAACCTACTCGTTCCCTTCGCTCCTCCCAAGACCTCCTGCTCTCTAGTTGCCTCGCCACCTCCTCCCATGCTCGCCTCCAGGACTTTTCATGAACCGCTCCCATCCTCTGGAACTCCCTACCCCAATCTGTCCGACTAGCTCCTACTCTGCTTACTTTTAGACAACCACTGAAAACCCTTCTCTTCGGAGAAGCCTATCCAGCCACCACCTAACAACTGTACTTTCTCCATAAGATCATCCCCTACAGTTATTACCTTTTGTATCACTTGACCCTCCCTCCTAGATTGTAAGCGCTAACGAGCAGGGCCCTCTGATTCCTCCTGTATTGAATTGTATTGTAACTGTACTGTCTGACCTCATGTTGTAAAGTGCTGCACAAACTTGGCGCTTTATAAATTCTGTATAATAATAATAATTGTAGCGCACTACCCCCGTAGGAGCTGCTGGGTAGTTCATCATTGTCCAGCATATCTGTATAGCGCTCTACAGATAATACCGGGGGTCCGGCAGTCTTTTACGTGTGTCTCCTTCCCCTCTGACTGATATGGAGTAACACTTTGTATGTTGGCCAGGCTTTTGGACAATGACATGGTCTTTATAAATTGCCCGTCCCTGCCGCCACTCCCGGAAAATGTCTTGAAATCTTACCCACATCACATGATCAGATGTCCGTTGGGGTTTGGGCACATGTAGATAATCCCACACAAGATCATTCTCCCACTGTGCACGAGAGGCCTCAACAGTCTCCATGATCTTATCCGGTACGTACGGGAAGTCTAATCCCCACTCCTGAGCAACTCTTTTCTGGACGTCTCTTTGGAACCGCGACAGCCGTGGCAGCTCCTTAGGCCTTCCCCGCCCAGGCAGTACACACGAGTCAGGGGCTCTCACAGCCCTTTGCTGGTATGTGAATGCCCGATTTCGAGGAGTATCTGAGCACAATTTAATAGGAGGTACTCCAGTGTGTGATGCGTCCATGGACGTCTTGTTCAGGGGTGCTGGGGATGCTGGGAATGTGGCTCTCCGGAGCCCCGGTGGAAGCACTTAACGAAGTGGAGCTTTCCACATACCACTCCTCCTCTTCACTGGAACCACATTCTTCTGGAGAGGACCAAACAAATAAATGTTCCAAAGACCCGTACCTCTCCAGAACTTCTGGGGAACCCCAGTCTACGGCCCGGCCCTTGCTTCCCCTGCCCAGCTCACCTGAGAGATCACCCTCTTCCACTAGTGGCTCCTTCTGGACAAGTTCAGCGAGGGGCTTACTTGAACAGGTCAGCGTTTCAGGGAGATTTCCCGGGGTTTGCTCAACAACACTAACAACAGTGGCGGCCCATCCATAGGGGGCGCCTGGGCGCCGCCCCCCCTCCTGTTATTAAAAAAAAAATTAAAAAAAAAAAAGATTTTTAAAACGGCCCCTTTAAGAAAAAAAAAGTCCTTTAACAAGTGCACTGTGGCGCCGGACACAGTGCACTATGGGAAGCGCCACGTCAATGCAATCACGAGATTGCAGATGTGGCGCTTCATTTGCGGGCTTTTAACCCGCCTTGCGGTGCAATCGAAAAAGCCGATTAGCTTCCGCCCGTAGAATCAGTGTGATTATATGGGTGGGAGCATTGCTTTTCAAATCTCGAGTTCACTTCCGGCTTTCGTGAAACAGACGAAAGCCGGAAGTGATGTCGGCAGCTCCGTTCTTTGGCCGAGCGGAGCTGCAGGAGGAAGGTAAGAGAGCAGCATGAGGGACGGGTTCCAGTCTGATCTATGTAGTGGCCGTAAGGAGGGTGAGCTCCAGCACAGCACAGCTGCCTCTGTCCCTCTCTTCCCCATTCCCCCCCTCCTGTCTAACACTAACACACGGACTGAAGACACCTCCGAGTGCCTTCCTATAGACAGAGACAGAGGGAGAGGAGAATGGACACAGCATCAACAGGACATGCTGATCTGAGGTGAGGTCTGAATATGATACTTGCAGGGGAAGGGGGGCAAGTTATCAAAGAAACATACTCACAGTGATTTGGGGGGCTGGGAGAGGATGCTGTATGTGCTAGGGGCCACTTTGGGAGCAGAAAGGATTTGTGCTAGAAGGGGGGTTGAATATAGAAATAGACCCCCCTTCTAGCACAAATCCTCTCTGCTCCCAAAGTGGTCCCTAGCACATACAGCATCCTCTCCCAGCCCCCCCAAATCACTGTGAGTACCCTTCTTTGATAACTTTCCCCCCTTGTTCAAAGAGATGCTGGCTGCTATTAAGGAGACAATCATGGTGTCTGGGATCAGTGGACACAGTGGATGTGTTTTGATGACACAGTGGATGCGTTTTGAAGACACAGTGGCTGCGTTTTGATGACACAGTGGATGCATTTTGATGACACAGTGGCTGCGTTTTGATGACACAGTGGCTGCGTTTTTGATGACACAGTGGCTGCGTTTTGATGACACAGTGGATGCGTTTTGATGACAGTGGCTGCGTTATGATGACACAGTGGCTGCGTTTTTGATGACACAGTGGATGCGTTTTGATGACACAGTGGCTGCGTTTTGATGACACAGTGGCTGCGTTTTGATGACACAGTGGCTGCATTTTGATGACACAGTGGCTGCGACTGATAACACAGTGGCTGCATTTTGATGACAGAGTGGCTGCGTTTTGATGATACAGTGGCTGCGATTGATGTTTTTTTTCAGAATTTTTCAGTTTGTTTGCACCCCCCCAAAAATTTTGAGCACCAGCCGCCCCTGACTAACAACCCCCGGATCCCCGACCAGACCACAGGCCTCCCCTATGGATCCTACCTGGACCTCCGGCATTTCCGATTTTAAGGACTCTGGACAGAGCTTCTTCGCTGCAGTCTCTGATGTCACTTCACCCTCTCCGGCCCTCCAGAGGTTTGAGGCGTGCAGAGTCCGGTGGCACTGTCCACGTGGTAGTAGCATACCTCCTGCTGTTCTGATCCCAGCCGCGTAAGCTGCAAACTGCAGTGGCCACACCGGGCCCAAGCGGTGACTCCCATGGTGGGTTTCCGATAGCCGGGACAGATCAAACACAGTCTCTCCACTCCATCCACTACTCCCAACGCTAGCCCACCGGTGACTTCCAGATGGATACCGGTTTCTACAAGGATCCGTTCCTGCGTTTCAGTTTGTTGCTGCATGGCCGGTGGGCTGGTAAAGGGGCTGATCCAGCACACGAGGAATTGACGGACTAACGGACTAATCAGAAAAGGTGAAAATCTCGGTGGGGCCTCCATGTAGCGCACTACCCCCGTAGGAGCTGCTGGGTGGTTCATTCCTTTTCGTTAGTGTGTTTCCATTACCCTCTTCCCTTCAAAGATTGACACAACAGACAGTTCAGAACGATTAAACAATGAACTTTATTCTTCTCTGGCACTTATTGCAGTTCTGGGATACAGAGTCACTCTGAATAACCCTTACAGACTCAACATTAAGTGAAGTGTGTCCTGAGAATACATAGTCCAGATCATATAGAGCCAATCTGAATAACTCTTATGCCCCGTACACACGGTCGGATTTTCCGATGGAAAATGTCCGATCGGAGCGCATTGTCGGACATTCTGACCGTGTGGGCTCCATCGGACATTTTCCATCGGATTTTCCGACACACAAAGTTTGAGAGCAGGCTATAAAATTTTCCGACAACAAAATCCGATCGCGTCAATTCCGACCGTGTGTGGCCTGTTCCGACGCACAAAGTGCCACGCATGCTCAGAACAAATTCCGAGACGGAACAGCTCGGTCTGGTAAACTTAGCGTTCGCAATGGATACAACACTTTCGTCACGGTGCATTGTTAAAAATGGTTTAATACAGCGCACTCTCTTCTTCTTTATAATGTGAGAAGAATGAAGTAGTTTCGCTGCTTTTATTCACACAGACTTCTCACAAACTTTTTTTTATTATTATTTATCGGGATTCCCTTAATATATTTTGATTTGTCACATCTGACAAAAATATTTTTTTTTTTGGATGAAAACACACATAGGAGAGTATAATTTTCCCAAAAAAATCATTTATTAAGGGTTCAAAACTAAACAAAGAGGGAGGCAGCACTGGAGAAATAGCAGAAATGGGTGAAGCCTTGGACCCCCAGGGCACACATCAACTATTTTCAAGCAAAATTGGTGGCCTGAGGAGTCCTTATCTAAGGGAGTGCAATCCAGAAGTCCCAGAGATCCGGAAAGCAGCAGATGACATCTGTGTCCCCAGGCTGTGGTCATACGAGAGATTGCAGCTTTTGTCAGACCAGACTGAACCCAGGGTCATCACACTCTTGTCTTCTTTACACGCTTCCTTCCACGCTGTGGCTGTGGTGGTGGAGTTGTGGCAGCAGGAGGAGAAGGAAGAGGAGGATGGTCCAACTCAATCACGTCGGTCTTGGGTGTGATTTCGCCACTCATCCCCTTAGTTAGGACTTTATAAATAATTTGCTCACACATGAGGCGTTGACCCTCCTGCATGCCCTGCAGTTTGGTGGCAGCCATGCAGGCAAAGGCCTCTTCAGGCGTGGGTAAGGCTCGGAGGGATGCAGAAGCCTCCTGAATGAGCCTGAGCGCAGAATCCTGCATGTGAGTCGCCTTCCTCGCTCTTTTGTATGGAAGGCGGAGGGGAGGAACCTGCGATTCGGTCAGGCTGTGACTTGTCCCAGGCTTCTCCTGGCTGACACTTAGCCCCGCCTCCTCCTGGCTGCAACTTAGCCCCGCCTCCTCCTGGCTGCCACATTCCACAGCCTCCTCCTGGCTGAGGTCTTCCTGTATATGAAAAAGGGACATAGTTTTAGTTTTTTATTCATCAATCACACACAATTTTCTCCTCTTGACTGTTGCAAATTGAATGTTAACAAATATAACAGACTATCATTCTGAGCTCAGCATTTTTCATTCTTGTCCCAATTATTTTTGCCCACTACTGTCTATTGATATGTAAAACACTTTTTTCAATCAGCAATTAGTGATCATTAATAACATCTAGTAAAGATCATTTCTTTATTGACTAGAAATCTGTAGAACAATGCTATATCTGACTCCAGCTGGGCTCCTCCACTTCTTCCTGTCTGGAAGGCCTAGGTTGGACATCGGAAGCCTCAGCTGGGGTGGAAAGAAGAGTGGAAGGAAGAGTAGAGAGGGATTTCCTGACTTCAGTGTGGTCTGACAGAAATCGCAGTCTCTCATAGTACCACAGCCTGGGGACATAAATGTCATCTGCTGCAGCTCCGGATCTCTGGGAATCTGTGACTTTCTTGCGCTCCCTAAGATAAGTGCTCCTCAGGCCACCAATTTTGGCTTTTAAATAGGGGATGGTTGCTGTGGGGACCGCCAGCTTCACCAACTCCAGCAGTTTCTCCAGCGCTGCCTGCCTCTTTTGTTTATTGTTATAATGGGGATGTCTCACTTGCCATAGACAGGGCAGCTCCCTGTATTTGTCTATGAACAGGGGGAGGAAGTTGTGGTCATTGAAGCCATCCATTTTTTCTGCAAGACACAACACAAGACAAACCCTAAGGTCAGGCCAAACTCTCCTAATCTTGTTACAATATAGGCTTCAATTTCGAAGCTGTATAGGCCCAAGTTTAGATCTTACCTTCGTTATCACGATCGGCGCCTCCGATGCTCCTTCCTCCGCTCACAGATTGTACGTAATACGCACGCGTGTTACGCTTTATACACACTGCGCATGCGTGTAACTCCGCCCGCCCCTGACGTTCTTTCTAGTCTATTCCCCACCCCTTTTCGTTCTGCGCAGTGGGGGAAGAGCACATGGCGGATACACAGCAGGTGCGTGCTAATTACAGGAACGAGGAGGAGGAGGAAAGCCCGGAGCCAGAAACGTCCCGATCCAGAAGGAGATTTAAGGCCTCAAATATGTACTTTGGAGAGATGTTGGAGAGGGTCGACATCTTGAAGAAGGCCGACTATGATGGAAAGTATGGACCTTACCCCAACCCCAATGTCAGAAAGGCCAAGATCATGGCGAAAGTGGTCAAAAGTCTGCACCGGCATTTCGGGGTACGACGATCGAAAGATCAGCTCAGGAAGCGGTGGTTGGACCTCAAATTAAGAGAACACGAGCAGTACAGAAAGATCCGGAGAGTGCTGCAAAAAAGTAAGTAGTTGTGCTGTGTTCCGATTCTTTTTGTGTTTATTACGTTCGTGCTGCTCCATGTGCTTTTCTTACAAGTGTACATTTTAAAATGGCAACTTTCTGGTTCATGGGCACATTATTCGTTCGTATCAAACATTTTTCTTTCTGCCAATAAAACACCATTGTTTTGGCCATATGCATTTGGCCACATTTTTTACGCCCTACTTGTATGAAACTAATTTGGTTGTGTAGATGGCTTTGTTACTAGAATGAAATGCAAACTAGATTCTGTGTAAGGAGAGGACACTGAGCAGCGGTTTTCACATCTGGACACTGGAGCACTAGTGTGGGACCCCAGAACACCATTTTTTATTAGGGGGGGCACACAGGTGCTCCAGTGTATACTATAGGGGGGTCTCCATCTGTGAAGCTTGTACCAAACAGGTAAATTATTGCAGCTTGACAAAGGACACTGAAAATGCTACATTTTTGAACTCTGTCAAAATAGACAATTGTACCCCACTTCCAAGCAATGTTTCCTATTTATAGTTTTGCCATCAAATATCTGTGTGCTAAGTATAGCATTTTTGTTTTACATAGGGGAGAAAAGACTCGGAGGACATCCCTCATCCGAGGAGACCACACACCCCCAACCTCTGGAAGAAGGGGAAATACCCCCAACCCAAGAAGAGCAGGAGGAAGAAGATGTGGTGGAAATAGTCACCACAACAGGTGAGTGTCTGCGACCACAGGCTCAGGTAAGAGATGGATGCCGGCATATTTTTGATACCTGTTTTTGTTTGGTTTCTCTCTTTTTAGGTGATCGTGATGTTGTGGATCCAGATCCTTTCACATCAGAAAGTGCCCAGATCCTGATCGGGGAGATCATGGGGTGTAATTTACAATTGGAAAACCTCAAGAAAAACATCAATGATGTTATTCAAAAAAATAAAAACATCATTGATGTTTTGGGGCGAGTTTAAAACCCTTCCAAAACACTTTGTTTTTTTGTGTGCTACAATGTTAAAAATGTTTTAGCGATTTTTAGAAAAACCAAATTTGGAGGATGCACACAGTGTGCCAACATGTGCTATCTGCCATCACGGGAGATCAATGGACGCGTTTTGGGGGGTGCAACCCCTTCCTCAATAATAAAGTAGCTGAGAGGAAGGGGTTTCTCCCCCAAAACACGTCCCTTGATCCCCCGTGATGGCAGCTAGCACATGTTGACATTGGGAAATTTGTGTGCATCTTCCAAATTTGGCTTTTCCTGGGGTGACTTCACCCCATCTGATTGCAATATCAAACACAGTTCCTAAATACTTATGTCTGATATTGCCTTCAAGTTCTACCAAATGTGAACTTTGTAAATTCAAGATTTGTGTCTTTCTTGTTGGTTTTACACATGCCTGTTTTATCTTAAATGGACATTTATATTTTTTATAATGCCCCCCCCAAAAATTGTTATACAACAAACATGTTGGTTTGTTTTAAAAGCCTTTTCTAAATGCACATGTTATTGTGCAGGGATTAAAAAGATTGTTAATCAAGAATGTGTGGATTATTGTCTCAACGCTACAACACTTTTGTGGTGATGTAATTGCTGTTTTCTGTGACAATGGGGGTTATTTCCTAAGGGCAAATCCTCTTTGCACTACAAGCGCAGTTTCAGTGCAGTTTCAAGTGCACTTGTAGTGCAAAGTGTCTTTGCCTTTAGTAAATAACACCCAACAGTGCTTTGTATAAGGTTACACAATCACGCCATTTTCAGGACTCCCCACATTTCTGTCAGGGTCAGCTAAAACAAACACAAGCAGTAAATGTCAACAAAGATTTGGGTTTTTTTTTGGTTTTATTTGATAAAAGGCTTCACAAATTTGCTGGCATATTGATGGACCCCCTACCCGCAAAGAACTCAAGGTATCTTAACCGGACATCACGGGCACTCAGGGAGAGCAAGCCAGGACGGCCACTTTCAAGCACCGTCAGGGTTGTTTCATTTATCATATACAAGTAAAGGCGCAGAGAACTGGAAATGACAATAAGAACAACAACAAAAAAAAAAAAAAGGGGGGGGGGGGGGAGAACTGAAGTCTTCCCTGTCTTACAATAAATTAAATAGATAGTATCCGCATGTATACATCCATAGAGAAAAAATGTATCACATTATCACATGTGGAGCATAATCTCACAGTCATATACAGATAAAAAGATTCAAGGATCCAAGGGATGGTAAGTCCACAAACAGGGCTGCCTTCATCAAGAAACGAAACCACATTCCAAATCCTAAGGAGAAACAGAAGAGAGAGGCGCCTCTGGGTGTAGACTAAAAACAGTTTTTATTCATAAAAAGATAGTGATGGTCACACTCACATGTTAGAAGTCATCAGAAAGGCATGAAAATGTGAGCAGGTACTGGAGAAAACATCATCCATCAGGAAGTCAGATCAGTCAAACAGCTCCTGGCTGGGGGCTCTGCCTGTGTGTGAGGAGAGGTACCGCTGAGATGTATGGCCGGCCGCAGCGGTGACAAATCACAATACGAGGCAGAGAGCATGGAGGAAGAAAAACATCCGGCGAGGAGTGACAAGACAGCCGCGCCCTTTCATCAGGCTATAGATGGATGGGATTGGATTGCTTAAGAAGTAGGAGGTGGGAGGGAGGGCCAGGGCAGGAAATGTGGTGATTGGTCTAGATAAAAGGAAGGGGAGGAACAAAACCGGAACTGAAGGAAATGGTCAAATACAAAAACAATCAGAAGTGTCAGCAATGAAGTGTATAGCAGGAAAGCATAGCGGTGATCAAGGGACAAATGTATAAAGAGAAATGGGTTGATATGTGGAATAGAGGGATGACTGTTAAAATAATGATAAGGGTATATAACTAGGAAAAACTGATTAGGAGGATAATTGATATATGAATATATAAATAAATACGGGATATTATTGAAGAGGGCATATAACTGAAGAAACTAATGGGGAGATTAATGTGAATATATGAATGCCGAATGATGATGAGGACATGAGAACTAATAGGGGAATTAAATGATATATGGACATATAAATGCATAGGTAGGATGAGTCTGGGGAGGGAAAAGACAAGTATATATAAAAATGAATGCATAGGTAAAATGAGTCTGGGGAGGGAAAAAAAAAACATATATAAATAGATATATATGTGTATACCGTATATAAACATATATACCATATAGAAAAAAAAAAAAAAAAGAGAAGGAAAGAGAAGGGGGGGGGGGGGAGAGAAGCATGTATCTCTCCATCACACACAAATCAGGCCTTATATAAAAACACAATCACGTAAAAAAGAGATCCAGTTGTTAATGGGTGATAATTGGTAAAAATTATTATTATATTTGTTATTGCATATGTGTGTGTATGTATGTGCACGCACACAACACCCACATGCGCACAAATGCAAAACACCATACAGGACCTGAAATAATCGTACAAATCCTGTAGGGGTAAAACTAATAAATAAAAAACAGTGCTCTTGGAACCAAAATTAAAAATAAAAATATATTAAAATGAATATATATAAAAAAGTTAAAGGATGGTGGAGATCTCTATACTTTCATTGATTCCTCCTGGCGATAGGGCATCCAAAGTATATATCCAAAAGGTTTCTCGAGAACAGAGCTTCTTAAATCTCTCAGCGGGGGACAAAGATCTGGGGATCTGTTCGATTACCCATACCCTAAGTCCCGCTGTCAAGCTCTGATGGGCCACCGCAAGTGTCTAGGGACACTGTGTGGGTCAGTGCCACCTTCAATCAGCCTTCTGTGCTCACCGAACCTCTGTCTGAGAGCCCTGATGGTACGGCCTACATAAATCAGCCCGCATGGGCAACTAAGACCATAAACGACGAAGTCTGATGAGCAGTTAAAGAAGTCTTTCAACATGTAGGTTTTGCCTTTGGTAATAAAAGACTTTTGTCCATGATGGACAAAATGGCAAGTTTTACACAAGGCCTTACGGCACTGATACATACCCACCAGAGGTATTAGTATAGGTGCAGCAGGAGAAGGTACAGTGGATTTTAGCTTGCTCGGGGCAATCTTGCTCTTTAGGTTAGGGGCCCTACGGTATGTGACTTTAGGATGTGAAGGTAGTACAGCTGAAAGGTGGGGATCCTGTTGTAGAATATCCCAATGTTTAGATATAATTTTTTCCATATGTTTATATTTGTGATGGAAAGTGGTTACAAATCTACTGGAACAGTCTTTGGGAGATGTATTGCCTCTGCGAGGTTTGCCATGAAGGTAATGATTGTAGGCTTCATCAACCAAAGGCTCTGGATATTGTTTATCCAGAAATTTCCTTTTTAAATTAACACTAAGTTCAGTATAATCCGAATCTTTTGTGCAGTTTTGTCGAAGACGACAAAACTGCCCTTTTGGGATGTTGGTGATCCATTTCGGAAAATGGCAACTCTTGTAGTGCAAATACGAGTTTCCTGCGGTAGGCTTAGTGTAATTCTTCGAGGTGATAACTGAACCTTCGTGTCCCAATTCTAGATCCAAAAAGGCTATGGTGGCACAATCTGTAACTGATGTGAATGAAAGTCCATAAGGATTATCGTTGCAATGTTTCACAAAGGGAGTAATGAGCTCAGAATCACCATCCCAGATGATAATCAGGTCATCAATGTACCTACCAAAAAACACTATGTTGGCTGCAAAAGGGTTATGATTATGAATATATTCGTTTTCCCAAAAACCCATAGCCAAATTGGCGTAGGACAGAGCAAAGTTAGCTCCCATCGCCGTACCTTGTATTTGTTGATAAAAATCTCAGTTGAAAATAAAATAATTATGCGTCAGGCAGAACTCTGTGGCCTCTATGATAAATCTGGCCTGACGCATGTTCATCAAAGGATCCGTGGATAAGAATTGCTCCAAAGCCATCAATCCAAACTGGTGTGGGATAGAGGTATATAGGGAACATACATCGAGTGAGAGCCACACATAAGAGGACTCCCATCTATAAGAAGACAGGAGTTCTAAAAGATGCGTTCCATCACGTATGTATGACCGTAAAGATGAGACTATAGGTTGTAGGAATTGGTCTATGTACAGACTGAAACCCGTAGTGACGCTGTCCATCGCTGCCACAATAGGTCTGCCGGGAGGATCTACTAGGCTTTTATGGATCTTGGGTAGATAATAAAAATAAGGGATTTGATAGAAAGATTTCCGCAAGAATGAGCTTTCTGTTTTCGTGATGATATCTTCTTTCAGAGCAGTGTTTATAAGAATATCAGCCTCCAGTGCAAATTCTGCAGTGGGGTCTTTCTTAAGTTTGGCATATGTAGCTCTATCTGAAAGGAGTCGATGGGATTCCCTTAAATAATCAGACCTATTGAGCAACACTATTCCACCCCCCTTGTCAGCTGACTTGATCACCAAGTCTTCGGCAAGAGTAAGGTGGTTCAGCGCTGTGATTTCAGAGGGTGAAAGATTATTAACTTTGGATGTATAGTTGCACATTTTTAATAAGTCTGCATAGACCACTCTATAGAAACTCTCTATATATGGACCTTTGGATTGAGTTGGAAAAAAGATGGACTTGGGTTTTAATGTGGAACGTATAATCGGCGGAGATGAAGCTAGATGTTGTGTAAGCATTAGTGATGTGAATTCATCACAATCAAACATACCCAAGTCCTCAATATTGTGGTCAGGAAGCTCTATACTGAGATCTGATGAAGCAGTAGGGGATGTGGTCGAAGTCTGAATGGTAGATACGCTATCTGTATTCTGATCTTTGAGTAGTTTTATCTGAAAATGTCTCTTCAAGGTCAGTTTGCGTATATAGCTGTTTAAATCCTTGAAGAGAACAAAGGGATTAGGTTTATTAACCGGAGCAAAATTCAGTCCGTGATTGAGAAGAGAAATATCAGCAGGGGACAAGGTATAGGAAGATAAATTAAAAATCTTTACCGTTTTGGGTGTTTCAATGTGTTGACCTGTTTTTCTAGTTCGTCCTCCTCTGCAACCTCTTCTGTGAGCTTTCTTTTTCTTGATATGGAGGCCGGAGGAGGACCGAACACTAAAAAAGGGGAGGTAGAGCTGTTCGCTGTGGGAGCATTATGGATATTCGGTAACGGGGTATCTAAAGGTGGTAGGTTTTCCCTCAGGGGTTCTGCTGGTACCATCAGTGCCGTAAGGCCTTGTGTAAAACTTGCCATTTTGTCCATCATGGACAAAAGTCTTTTATTACCAAAGGCAAAACCTACATGTTGAAAGACTTCTTTAACTGCTCATCAGACTTCGTCGTTTATGGTCTTAGTTGCCCATGCGGGCTGATTTATGTAGGCCGTACCATCAGGGCTCTCAGACAGAGGTTCGGTGAGCACAGAAGGCTGATTGAAGGTGGCACTGACCCACACAGTGTCCCTAGACACTTTGCGGTGGCCCATCAGAGCTCGACAGCGGGACTTAGGGTATGGGTAATCGAACAGATCCCCAGATCTTTGTCCCCCGCTGAGAGATTTAAGAAGCTCTGTTCTCGAGAAACCTTTTGGATATATACTTTGGATGCCCTATCGCCAGGAGGAATCAATGAAAGTATAGAGATCTCCACCATCCTTTAACTTTTTTATATATTATCATTTTAATATATTTTTATTTTTTATTTTTAATTTTGGTTCCAAGAGCACTGTTTTTTATTTATTAGTTTTACCCCTACAGGATTTGTACGATTACTTCAGGTCCTGTATGGTGTTTTGCGTTTGTGTGCATGTGGGTGTTGTGTGCGTGCACATACATACACACACATATGCAATAACAAATATAATAATAATTTTTACCAATTATCACCCATTAACAACTGGATCTCTTTTTTACGTGATTGTGTTTTTATATAAGGCCTGATTTGTGTGTGATGGAGAGACACATGCTCCCCCCCCCCTCTTTCCTTCTCTTTTTTTCTATATGGTATATATGTTTATATACGGTATACACATATATATCTATTTATATATGTTTGTTTTTTCCCTCCCCAGACTCATTTTACCTATGCATTCATTTTTATATATACTTGTCTTTTCCCTCCCCAGACTCATCCTACCTATGCATTTATATGTCCATATATCATTTAATTCCCCTATTAGTTCTCATGTCCTCATCATCATTATCATTCGGCATTCATATATTCACATTAATCTCCCCATTAGTTTCTTCAGTTATATGCCCTCTTCATTAATATCCCGTATTTATTTATATATCCATATATCAATTATCCTCCTAATCAGTTTTTCCTAGTTATATACCCTTATCATTATTTTAACAGTCATCCCTCTATTCCACATATCAGCCCATTTCTCTTTATACATTTGTCCCTTGATCACCGCTATGCTTTCCTGCTATACACTTCATTGCTGACACTTCTGATTGTTTTTTGTATTTGACCATTTCCTTCAGTTCCGGTTTTGTTACTCCCCTTCCTTTTATCTAGACCAATCACCACATTTCCTGCCCTGGCCCTCCCTTCCACCTCCTACTTCTTAAGCAATCCAATCCCATCCACCTATAGCCTGATGAATGGGCGCGGCTGTCTTGTCACCGCAGCCCGTACGCCCTGCAACGCGTCGCTCGATCTGTGACGTCATCACTCCTCGCCGGTTGTTTTTCTTCCTCCATGCTCTCTGCCTTGTATTGTGATTTGTCACCGCTGCGGCCGGCCATACATCTCAGCGGTACCTCTCCTCACACACAGGCAGAGCCCCCAGCCAGGAGCTGTTTGACTGATCTGACTTCCTGATGGATGATGTTTTCTCCAGTACCTGCTCACATTTTCATGCCTTTCTGATGACTTCTAACATGTGAGTGTGACCATCACTATCTTTTTATGAATAAAAACTGTTTTTAGTCTACACCCAGAGGCGCCTCTCTCTTCTGTTTCTCCTTGTTTCATTTATCATTCCAGCCTCAGGCCCAACTGAGCCAGCATAGTTGGCAGAATGTTGGAGTAAAAAGTCATGTAGAACACAGCACGCCAGGATTATATGATTAAGTTTATACTCCGCCATATGGATGGGTGTCAGAAATAGGCGGAACCGGCTGGCCATGATTCCAAATGTGTTCTCCACCACTCTTCTGGCTCTGGCCAGCCGGGAATTAAAAACCCTCTGTTCCGGGGTGAGGGTCCTCATCGGGAATGACCGCATAAGATGGTCCCCCAGCGCAAATGCTTCATCCGCAACGAAGACGAATGGGAGTCCTTCCACATTCTCTTCTGGAGGTGGCAAGTCCAAGCTGCCATTCTGGAGACGCCTGTAAAACTCCGTCTGGGCGATGACTCCACCATCGGACATCCGGCCATTCTTCCCCACGTCCACATACAGGAAGTCATAATTAGCCGACACCACCGTCAACATCACAATACTATTGAACCCCTTGTAATTATAATAGTATGACCCCGAGTTGGGTGGTGGGACGATGTGGACGTGTTTCCCATCAACTGCCCCTCCGCAGTTAGGAAGGTCCCACCGCTGGGCAAAGTGGGAGGCCACAGTCTGCCATTCCTGTGGCGTGGAAGGAAACTGTTGAGGAAAAAAAACAAACATGAGTATATATAAACATGGAAAGCAGATTAGACACAAACCTTCTTGGCCAACATCCAGATAACATTTATTAAGGGGAATTTTACAACACCAAAGTATAAGGTACACCTATCATATCCCCCCCCTCTCATGGGCCATTTCTAACATTATAGGGGGGAGAGGAATCTTGGACAGGTAACCCTCTTCACTTCATTGAGAGATGAATGCCTAAATAATGGGTATTTCTTGGAACAGCCCCTCCTTAGTTACACTATTGGCAGCCCACTGGACAGGTAAGAAGTGACATAATACAAAGATATAAATACACACTGTACACATTTGAGCACATTTGGACATTCTGCTATTACCTATCAAGATAATAATAGGATACAAAAACTTTAAACAGTACCATTTGAAAGTATACAGGCAGGCCCTTGCACTACATGCTTTGGGGAATTCATCCATACATCTGACCACTAAAGAGATGGGTATAGTGTGTATGGGTTTGGCAAAGTCAGCAGATAGATGATTGAGGATAGATAGAGAAGTGGTATCAGCTGACTTAGCAGTTGGGGGGAGGAAGGGTTCCAAATCATTTGGGAACCCCCCAAAAAAAGCCTCTGGCACTCTGCCTGAATTTAAAGCACAAATCACATTTCAAAACATTTTAGGGGGTGTTTGGGGTAAAGCACTACTATGGAGCTCATAAAATACATTGTTAAGTGACTACATGAGGTGAATATAGGGCCAGGAGAACATGCTGGGGAGGTAAGTGAAGGCAAATATGTATGAAGGACAAAAAAAAATTACATAAAAATACAGCATGCATGAGAACAAAGGGGACATTCACAGCATATTACAATCATGGTAATTAGGGAATGAGGAAATAAATACAATATATTATCAAACATTCAATACAATAAAATGTGATATTAACCACTAGGCGTCCGCGCTATAGCCGAAAGACGGCTACAGCGCGGACTCCAATTGCCGGGAGGGCGTCCCTGGACGTCCTCCTGTTCACTTCCGCGTTGCGCGCTCTCCGCGGGCGCGCGTCGGGGAAGTTTTGTGCTGGCCGTGTCCCTCGGACACAGCCAGTCACAGATCACAGACCAATGACAGCGGCCGTTTACAGTGCGATCGCTCTGCCAATGAGAGAGGATCTCATATGTAAACATATGAGATCCTCTCTCATCGCCGGCTCTCCCTCCTCACACAGAGACAGCGTGTAAACAGAAAAAAAAAAAAAACGTCAGCACTGTTATCTGTCCTGCCATCTGTCCTGCCATCTGCCCTGCCATCTGCCCCTGCCATCTGCCCTGCCATCTGCCCCTGCCATCTGTCCTGCCATCTGTCCTGCTATCTGCCCCTGCCATCTGTCCTGCCATCTGCCCCTGCCATCTGCCCCTGCCATCTGTCCTGCCATCTGTCCCTGCTGTCATGTCCCTGCCATCTGTCCCCACTGCCATCTGTCCCCAGTGCCACGTATAAGTGCCATCTGTCATCAGTGCCACATAGTGCCATCTGTCTTCAGTGTCACGTGTCATTAGTGCCACGTATCAGTGCCATCTGTCATCAGTGTCATCAGTGCCACGTATTAGTGCCATCTGTCATCAGTGCCACGTATTAGTGCCATCTGTCATCAGTGCCACGTATTAGTGCCATCTGTCATCAGTGCCATCTGTCATCAGTGCCACATATTAGTGCCATCTGTCATCAGTGCCATTTGTCATCAGCGCCACGTGTCATCAGTGCCACATATTAGTGCCATCTGTCATCAGTGTCACGTGTCATCAGTGCCACGTATTAGTGCCATCTGTCAGTGCCATGTATTAGTGCCATCTGTCATCAGTGCCACGTATTAGTGCCATCTGTCATCAGTGCCACGTATTAGTGCCATCTGTCATCAGTGCCACATCAGTGTCAGTGCCACATATCAGTGCCATCTGTCATCAGTGCCACGTATCAGTGCCATTTGTCATCAGTGTCACATGTCATTGTCCTGGTTCTCCAGGGCCTTCAAAAGTGTAATAGGTAGTCAACAAATTAGATGTGTAATTTATGCTCCTAGAACACGTGATGGTGCTCCCTGCATGTTGGGCCTCTCTGTGGCCAGGCTGTGAAAAAGTCCCACACATGTGGTATCGTAACACTCAGGAGGAGTAGCAGAATGTATTTCGGGGTGTCATTTGTGGTATACACATGCCATGTGAGAGAAATAACCTATTACAATGACAATTTTGTGGGGAAAAAAATAAAAAATAAATAAATCTTCATTTTGCAAAGAATTGTGGGAAAAAATGACAACATCAAAAACCTCCCCATGCCTCTTACTAAATACCTTGGAATGTCTACTTTCAAAAAAGGGGTCATTTGGGGGGTATTTGTACTTTCCTGACTTGTTCGGGTCGCAAGAAATGAGATAGGCCACCAGTACGTCAGGTGTGATCAATTTTTTATGATTTGCACCACATCTTATAGACTCTCTAACTTTCACAAAGACCAAATAATATCCACTAATTTGGGTTATTTTTACCAAAGATATGTAGCAGTATAAATTGTGGCCAAAATTTATGAAGAAAAATTACTAATTTGCAAAATGTTATCACAGAAACAAAGAAAAATTCGTTTTTTTTCAAAATTTTCGGTCTTTTTTCATTTATAGCGCAAAAAATAAAAAACCCAGAGGTGATCAAATACCACCAAAATAAAGCTCTATTTGTATGAAAAAAAGGACAAAAAATTCATTTGGGTACAGTATTGTATAACTGAGTAATTGTCATTCAAAGTGTGAGAGCGCTGAAAGCTGAAAATCGGTCTGGTCACGAGGGGGGTTTAAGTGCCCAGTTGTCAAGTGGTTAAAGGATAAAAATCTTACCTTCATATACTCCTTCTGCAGGACCTGTATGATGGCAGAACAGGTGTCCAGGATAATGATCCCCAGAGCCTGGGGGGAGATGCCTGTCGAGAACTTGAGGTCCTGTAGGCTTCTCCCTGTCGCCAAGTACCGCAGGGTAGCGACGAGCCTCTGCTCCGGGGTGATGGCTTGCCTCATGCAGGTATTCTGCCTGCTGATATAGGGGGTCAGCAAAGCCAACAAACGGTGAAATACGGGGTCCGTCATCCTGAGAAAGTTCCTGAAATCATCAGGATTATTCTCACGGATCTCCCGGAGCAAAGGCATATGAGAGAACTGGTCACGCTGAAGCAACCAATTCTTGGTCCATGAACTCCTCCCCACCCTGTTCATGGACTGGACTTGTGTCAAGGTCAGGACCCCAACACCAAGCCCCCACAACATGGCTAGAAAACGGTCGGCTGCTCAGAACGAAGTAACAGAACGCACTGAAGAACAGCAAGGCCTGTGAAGAGCGACCTGAAAACCAGTAACGAACGATCAAGAATACAGTGACTAAAGTCACGCATAGCTTGCTTGCATGCACTGAAGAGCAGATACAAACCCACAAGCACAAACTGAACCGCAGAAAACGATCTGAAAGCCACGAGTCTGAAAAAGCGCGAATCGTCTCTCACCAAACTTTTACTAACACGAGATTAGCAAAAGGAGCCCAAAGGGTGCCGCGCTTGGTTCTGAACTGGCCTTTTCTAGTCTCGTCGTACGTGGTGTACGTGACCGCTTGGTTGGCGATTGGAAATTCCAACAACTTTGTGCGACCGTGTGTACGCAAAACAAGTTTGAGCCAACATCTGTCGGAAAAAATCCTAGGATTTTGTTGTCGGAATGTCCGATCAATGTCCGATCGTGTGTACGGGGCATTAACCTGCACTAGCTTCCAGTTACACTTTGCAGCTTTCCTTCCTCCTGTTTTTACTACTTCCTGACTGTACAGCACTTCCAAGTGTACCCAAAGTCTGATACGCTGAATAAAGTTCTCTGGGCCGACTGATTAGATTCCTTCAGGGTATTAATTCTCTAAGGCTCAACTCCCTTCTGTACTGTCCCGCACATCAATGCTCTTTTGCGAGGTATTGATTCTTTAAAGCCGAAGATCTGTACTTTCTCCTCCAAGACCCGCACTTTAACCCCTTTAAGTCTCTCGAAAGCACTGTTTCCCTGGGTTTCCACTCACTTGTACTCCTGATCAATCGTCCATGCTTGCCATAGAGGATCGATCACCCAGTCTTTCTTCTGTTGGTAATAGCAACTGCCTCCTGATGTCTCCTCCATCTCTCCTACTCGCACGGCACGGGGGAGAGCGCTTGAGCTGCACCAGACTCTACATGCTGTCTTCTTGTTTTTACATTTCCCATCCAGAGAGACACCTCTTGAGCATGTGACCCACAGTATATATAGGCCTGAAAGCCCCTGCTCATTCAAATTAACGATTGGTTCAGGGTGACCTACACAAACTAACTGCATCCTGTGTGCAAACACCTTCCCTCCAGCACATCTCACTGGAAGAACAGGGCATCAATCAGACAAAATACAGGTGGTCACACCCTCCTGCTATTCTGTAATTTCTCCCAACCAATTTAATCCAACCAGGTTTAAGCCAACAGGGTAAAACACTGGCAACTTTACCTAGCACTAATCCTAGCTGCCTACTTTAGCACACACCTAAGTAGGTGGGCGCTACATAATAAAAAAAAATAATATGTTTTTATTATGAGAACTCTATTTGTTCATTACATAAGCAGGATCTTCTTCCTTCAGTGCACAGAGAAGAAACAGAAGACGAAGGCACTGACCCAGTACAATAAAATTTCTTAGATTTGTTACAAGAAAAGAAAAACATTTATTTTTTGTTGAATCTGGAGATTTCTTCTTTGAGGTGACAGGAGGGCACACACCATGTCAGTGCAGGTCCACAGATACGTTTTATGCATGCATGGCACTGCTGATCTGTGGACCACCACTGACACAATGTAGTGTAACCTATTTTTATGACAGAAATGGCCAATGGCTGTCAAAGTTGGTAGATCAATGTAAGACCATCGTGGATCTGCGTGCCCTATAAGAACACCCTTACTGCTCTCCTCTATCAGTACAAGGTACCAAGTCCGTTCTAAAATACAATTAGCCATTAAAAGAAGAAAACCTGCAGCTGTAATAAAAAATGTTAGTTGTTTCCAAAAATACTTTCAGGTAAACACAGCTCAAATAATGCAGAAAATGTGATAGATGAAAACACTATAGATTTTTATTGTCCCATCGTGCTTAGAAAAATACTTGTGCGGCGTCTGAATCTATGAAATTCTGCTTACAGCCACTGGAGGGCAGTGACCTAATACAGACGTCTCAATCCAAGTATCTCTAGTTTTGAAAAAAAAAAATAAATCACACCCTGACCTTATTTTACTTTTAGGCTGGGTTCACACTTCACAGCAGGGGTCCGGTGCATCCCTGTTCACTGTTGCAGGTCTGATTTGAGTCCGAATTTTTGGCTGAATTCGGACCTGAAATGGACCAGAAGACGTACAGGACTCCTGTGCAATTCGCTCCAGGGCCGCTCCGGAGATGAATCTCCTGACATGCGGATTGGATGCGGCGAAACCCACATCCAATTCGCAATAGTGTGAACCCAGCCTTACATTTGAGTTGAGTGCCTAGGGTCATTTTGCGGGTTTTATTTTTATTTTTTTAAAGGTATGTTAATGCGTTTTTGTGGACGTCTGAGGCTTGAGTTTTTTTTTTTATTATTTTTAGCCAATGAGCTAGTTAGTAGGGGGAAGAAGCGCATAACAAGCACGTTTTTGTGCATATTCCAGGTGTTCCCATTAAAGTCTATTGCGGTGAAAAGCGAATGAAACTTGTAGCTCAAAAGAAGCTTAGGTACTTTTTCGAGATATAAGCTTTAAGCAACACTACACTCTGGTGTGATTAGGTAAAATTGAAAACCATGGGATTTTGGATGTTGTGCTGTTTGGAGCCTTGAGCTTCGAAATTCTCAGGTGTAAATGGGACCTAAAGTGTGTTTGGATAACTATTGGATTTGATTAATGTAACTTAATTATGACTTGTTTACATTTTGTTGATGCACAAACTCGATGCCATCATGTAGCCTTAGATCACAAAATGTGCATGAGGTTGATGTCAGACAGGCAAGTTTGCAAACAGCAAATTAAAAATTTCTTGGAAAACAATGGCCAACTATTAGTAGAGACTGTCCCGGTCCACACTAAGCCCGGGTTCACGCTGCCCCCGACTTTCCGTATTTGGAGATTAAATCTCTTTTCCTCTAGACATAAAGAATGCCCCAATGTCCTCTGTGATGACCTTAAAGTGAATAACTCAACACCAAGTCCACTATATGGACCACTTACTGTATTCATTTCTACTGTACATGTTGATCATATCCCCCCTTAATCTCCTCTTCTCAAGAGAGAATAAGTTCAGTTTCCTCTAATCCAATGTTTCTCAACTGGGGCTCTGTGAGAGGTCCCCAGGGGTTCCGCCGCAATCTGCGGTTCATCACAAGCAGATAAACGGTGGATTGCATCGCCGCATAGCTGACAGGCTGCAGAGCATAGACCACTAACATCACTGTCTCGTGGCGATCACAGCCACCCCTCCCCATCATCCCAGGTGCCTGCATGTGAATGTATGACATCACTCAGGAGGGATGAGAGAGCAGAGCGGGTGGGAATCAAGCATTCCAGGCATTCCAGCAGCTACCCTGAGCTACTCTGCATGAGGAATGAGGAAAATTACTCAAGATGCCAGTATTGTGCCCACCAGTTTCCTCCTGGCTTCCTTATACTGTTCCCTCAAGGCCCCCCTGAACTATAATGTTCTCTCCTGGCCCCCCTGAACTATTCTGTTCCCTCCTGGCCCCGCTATACTGTTCCCTCCTGGCCCCCCTGAACTATACTATTCCCCCCCTGGCCCCCCTATACTGTTTCCTCTTGGCCCCCTATACTGTTTCCTCCTGGTCCCCTGTACTGTGTTGTTTTCTCCAGGCCCCCTGTACTGTGTTGTTCTCTCCTGGCCCCCGTACTGTGTTGTTTTGTCCTGGCCCCCTGTACTATGTTGTTCTCTCCTGGCCCACTGTACTGTGTTGTTTTCTCCTGCCCCCCGTACTGTGTTGTTCTCCCCTGGCCCCCTGTACTGTGTTGTTTCTTCCTGGACCCCCTATACTGTACCCTCCTGGGCCCCCTGAACTTTGCTGTTCCCTCCTGGCCCTGCTATACTGTTCCCTCCTGGCCCCCCTAAACTATACTATTCCCACCTGGCCCCCCTATACTGTTTCCTCCTGGCCCCCCCTATACTGTGCTGTTTTCTCCTGGCCCCCAGTACTGTGTTGTTTTCTCCTGCCCCCCTGTACTGTGTTGTTTTCTCCTGGCCCCCTGTACTGTGTTCTCTCCTGGCCCCCGTACTGTGTTGTTTTTTCCTGGCCCCCTGTACTGTGTTGTTCTCTCCTGGCCCCCTGTACTGTGTTGTTCTCCCCTGGCCCCCTGTACTGTGTTGTTTCTTCCTGGACCCCCTATACTGTACCCTCCTGGGCCCCCTGAACTTTGCTGTTCCCTCCTGGCCCTGCTATACTGTTCCCTCCTGGCCCCCCTAAACTATACTATTCCCACCTGGCCCCCCTATACTGTTTTCTCCTGTCCCCCCCTATACTGTGCTGTTTTCTCCTGGCCCCCTGTACTGTGTTGTTTTTTCCTGCCCCCCTGTACTGTGTTGTTTTCTCCTGGCCCCCCGTACCGTGTTGTTTTCTCCTGGCCCCCTGTACTGTGTTGTTTTCTCCTGACCCCCTGTACTGTTTTGTTTTCTCCTGGCGTCCTGTACTGTGTTTTCTCCTGACCCCCCCCGTACTGTGTTGTTCTCTCCTGGCCCCCAGTACTGTGTTGTTTTCTCCTGGCCCTCTTGTACTGTGTTGTTCTCTCCTGGCCCCCTTGTACTGTGTTGTTCTCTCCTGGCCCCCCTGTATGTACTGTGCTGTTCTCTCCTGGCCCCACTGTACTGTGCTGTTCTCTCCTGGCCCCCCTGTACTGTGTTGTTCTCTCCTGGCCCCCTGTATTGTGTTGTTCTCTCCTGGCCCCCTGTACTGCGTTGTTCTCTCCTGGCCCTCTTGTACTGTGTTGTTTTCTCCTGGCCCCCCTGTACTGTGTTGTTCTCTCCTGGCCCCCCTGTACTGTGTTGTTCTCAGGGCCGATCCCAGGCAGGTGCTCGGGGTGCAGTGAACCCGGGCGCCAGAGAGGTGGGGGCGCTGAAGCACCAGAGTGCTCTCTTCTCTCCTCCTCCTCCTCTTGTTTGTGTCTGTACTAATGGAGGGGTGGTCTGTATTAATGGAGGAGGGTTTTCCTGGGGGGGTCTGTACTAATGGAGGGGGGTGGTTTGTCCTGGGGGGGTCTATACTGATGGAGGGGGGTCTGTACTGAGGAAGATCTGTACTGAGGGAGGGGTTTATACTTAGTGCAGGTTCTGCACTGACGGAGGGGGGTCTATACTTAGTGGAGGGGGGTCTGTACTGAGGGGCGACTATAGTTGGTGGAAGGGGGGGTGACCCCAACCCTAGTGACGCCAATGCAGCTGCGGGCCATTTTTTCCCTCTCCCTCCCTCTCCTCCTCACGCTGCTGTACTAGTGAGCAGTGCTTGCCAGCACAGCTGCCCACTATGTTTCCTACCCCGCCTTCATATCAGCCAGGGAAGAAATAGAATAGAAAAAGTAGCAGAGAAGAGGATTGTGGGACTTGTAGTCCCGAGGACTGGCAGCCCCACTGTAACACGGAAACTGCAGCCCACACAGCATGCTCAGCTGAATGGGAGAGAGAGAGAGCCAGGAGTCCGGGAAAGCTTTCAGGGAAGAACACCCAGGACTCCAGAGGGGGAGGACAGTGCTGAGAGAACACCATCAGAGAGAGAACCCCACTGCCCTGTGCCACCAGAGGGAAACACACAGCCTAGCGCCATCCCTGGCGGAGAAAGGAATGGAGTCATTGCAGGAATACAGATCTGGGTGCTACCCAGCGGAGTCTCCATGGGCAATTCAGCATGAGCTGACTCCTGATCAGAGGAACCGTTGCTGTATCGCTGGGTCAGGTGAGAGGGCCGATTGGCCATTATCTACTAATGTCCATAAGAACTGCAGTCCCTGACCATCTCCTGTACCATGTCTGCAATCTCTGACCATCTCCTGTACTATGTCTGCAGTCTCTGACCATCTCCTGTACCGTGTCTGCAGTCTCTGACGGTCTCCTGTACTAAGTCTGCAGTCTCTCACCATCTCATGTACTACGATTGCAGTCTCTGACCGTATCTTGTATCATAACTACAGTCTCTGACCGTCTCCTGTAGTATGTCTGCAGTCTCTGACCATCTCCTGTACTATGTCTGCAGTCTCTGACTGTCTCCTGTAGTATGTCTGCAGTCTCTGACTGTCTCCTGTAGTATGTCTGCAGTCTCTGACCATCTCCTGTATAACGATTGCAGTCTCTGACCGTCTCTTGTATCATAACTACAGTCTCTGACCATCTCCTGTACTATGTCTGCAATCTCTGACCATCTCCTGTACTATGTCTGCAGTCTCTGACCATCTCCTGTACCATGTCTGCAGTCTCTGACCGTCTCCTGTACTAAGTCTGCAGTCTCTCACCATCTCATGTACTACGATTGCAGTCTCTGACCGTCTCTTGTAACATATCGGCCCAAAAAAACGGCATCTAAATATCGGCCAGAGAAAAACCCATATCGGTCGACCTCTAGTTTTATCCCTATTGTGGGGTCACCAGTACGCTATTTATAAATTGAAATCATATCCCCTCTCAAGCATCTCTTCTCTAGAGAGAATATGTTCAGTGCTCGCAACCTTTCCTCATAACTAAGATCCTCCAGACCCTTTATTAGCTTAGTTGCCCTTCTTTGTACTTGCTCCATTTCCAGTACATCCTTCCTGAGGACTGGTGCCTAGAACTGGACAGCATACTCCAGGTGTGGCCGGACCAGAGTCTTGTAGAGCGGGAGAATTATCGTTTTATCTCTGGAGTTGATCCCCTTTTTAATGCATGCCAATATTCTGTTTGCTTTGTTAGCAGCAGCTTGGCATTGCATGCCGTTGCTGAGCCTATCATCTACTAGGACCCCCAGGTCCTTTTCCATCCTAAATTCCCCCAGAGGTTCTCCCCCAGTGTATAGATTGCATTCATATTTTTACCACTTCAGCGAAATGTATTCAACTTTGGAAATCAAAATTTATCCTATCTCTTTTTTTCACATCATTGTGGCTGATATTCAACTTATCTTTATTAATCCTAATCATTTAAATTAAAAATAAAAATTTTCTCCAACCGAGCAGATACTGTAAACACCACATGTACAATCTTCAGTGATATCCACAAACATTTTTCCCTTCATTTTCCCTTCAAACCTCCCCTCCCCCCATCACCCCGTTCACCTCCACCCTCCTCTCACCCCATGCACACACCACCCATTCTACCTAATGCTCTTATACCTATCCAACCCATTCATACTCCAGCCATAACTTCCATATACTCTTATATTTCTTTAAGCTATCTCTCCTTCTGTACCAGAATTCCTCCTTTATGATCATATCCTTAACCTCTTTTCTCCATTCTCTTACTGTTGGGGGTTCTTTTGCCTGCCACTTCCGCGCTATGATTTTCCTTCCCTGAAACAGGCATCTTATAATTGCGGTCTGGGTATCTTTCAGCATATCATTTTTCTCAAAAACTCAAAAGGCAGGTTCGAGCCTCCATTTCCAGTGAGGACCCAAATACTGCGTTGATTTCCTCCACTAATTTTTCCCAGTACCTATGTAGCTTGGGACATCGGCAGAACATATGTATCAGGTCTCCTCTCCCGTCTCCACAGCGCTGACATTTTGCATCCTGCCTCTTTCCAAACCTAAATAATTTTTCTGGTGTGTAATAAAATCTATAAATCAAATACAGATGAGAGACCCCCTGTGACGGTGATAGAGATACCCTTGGCCCTAATGCCAGAATGAACTTTCATTGTTCCTCTGTTATTGTACCAACCTCTTCCTCCCATTTAGTTCTCCTCCTGGACTCCACTTCCCCTTCCTGCCCCGCCTTGTTTATACTCCTGTACATTTCTGAGATCAGCCCTTTAGATCCCTTAGTGTTTACCAATTTCCTTAACAAGGGCATTTCACTCCACTCTATCTCCTTGCCTCTAAATTGTACCTCCAGGGTGTGCCTCACTTGCAAGTAGCCAAAAAACAATCTGTTGGGCACTGCAAACTCCTCTCTTATCTCTTGAAACGATTTCAACCTCCCTGCCCTGTACAGTTGCATCAAACAGTGGATACCCCTCCTATCCCATTCTTCTATTTTCCCCATCACACTAAGCTCTTTCAAATTTTTGTTGTTCCATATCAGGGAAAACTCAGAGAACCCCGTATAACTCAATACAGCCTTTACCGTCTTCCAGCATCTGATCATTAGCTGAATTGTAGGGCAGCTATGTCCAAAAAATTCGGCCTCCACTGCTTCCACCTCTGTATCGTGACTGGTGTTATTCATCCATATACTATTTCTTCCTACCCTTTCTTCAGACAGGTTGCTGCCTCTCATAAACTGTATTTGGGCTGCCAAAAAATAACTCCAGGGGTCCGGTAGCGCTAAGCCTCTCGCCTCTCTCGGCCGCCGTAGCGCCATCAGGCCAATCCTTGCCACTCCGTTTTTCCAAATTAATTCCCTAAACAAACTGTCCAGTTTCCTAAACCAATGCCTTGGAATCCAGACGGGAGAATTATGTAATACAAATAGAATTTGCGGCATCCATATCATTTTAATAAGATTACATCTACCGGCGACCGAGAGAGGAAGACCACCTCACACCCGGCTCTTCTGTTTTAACTTTACCATTAGTGGTACTACATTGCCTGTTATATACTGCCCTGGGTCTTTAGTTATATTTACCCCCAAGTACCTCATTTGGTTTACAATTTTTAAAGAGCACACCTGTCTTGGGAGAGGATTTACCAGGGGGTCTATCGGTAAAAGAGCTGATTTTTCCCAATTAATTCTCAAACCCGAAAAGCGCCCAAATTCTTTAATCAGTTTCATGGCTGCTAGCAAGGAGGCTTGTGTATCTTCCAAGAACAACAGGATATCATCCGCATACATTGCGACTTTCTCCTCTATGCCCCTTCTTTTAAAACCCTGGAATTCTTGCGACATTCTTAGAGCAGCAGCCAAAGGCTCCAGTGCAAGGGCGAAGAGCAGGGGCGACAATGGACACCCCTGTCTCGTCCCCCTCCCCAACTGGAACCACTCGGAGCACTCCCCATTGACCGTAACTCTGGCTCTTGGTTTGTCATATAGAAGACTCAACCAGTTCACAAAATTAGGGCCAAATTTAAACTCTGCCAGTACTTTCCACAGATAATGCCACTCAAGGCTATCAAATGCCTTGACCGCATCTAGTGATAAGATAGCTCTATTACCTTCTTTTTCCGTAGGTACTTGTACATTACCATACATTCGCCTGATATTCATGCTCACCGATCTATCCGGTATAAAACCGGTTTGGTCTGAGTGTATTACTTTAGGAATTATTTTTTTAACCTATTTGCTAGGGCTTTTGCCAGAATCTTAACGTCTGTGCATAGAAGTGAGATTGGTCTATAGGAGGCTACATCTAACGGGTTCTTCCCCTCTTTTAACAATATTATAATAGTGGCTTCTGTCATGGACATGGGCAATCTACCTTCCACCATGGCTCCGTTCAAGACTTCCAATAATTTGGGGAGCAAAACATCCCCATATCTCTTATAAATTTCTACGGGCAAGCCATCCGGTCCTGACGCTTTTTGATTCGCCATTTCCTTTACCACTCTTTGCAGCTCCACCAGTGTCAACGGGGTTTCCAGGGCATCTCTCTCCTCACTAGATAACGGGACTATTTCCAGTTTCTCAAAGAACTCCCACATTTCCCCTTCTACATCCAACTGTGGGGCCCTATACAGACCTTCATAGTAGTCTTTAAACACCTCCACTATACCAAGGGTTGTTCTTATAGTACTTCCGTCCCTATCCCATATTGCTGATATAGTGGATGAGGGGCCATTTGCCCTGGCTATCAATGCCAAAGTTCTACCCACTAATTCCCCTTCACCAAAAAATTCTGTTTCTGGAACATTTTACTCTTTTCCTCTTTTTCCAGGACTAATTTCCTGTATTCCTCCTGACCCTCTGCCCGAGCCTCATATCTAGCTATAGTTGGCTCTTCCAAGTATCTATCTTCTACCTCCCTCACCTTTTCCCTTATTCTATGTTCCTTGACCTGTGCTATCTTTTTAACCCCCTAAGGAACGCCTTCAGGGCGTCCCAGGTTATACCTAGCGGGGCGGATTCAAATTTATGAATTCTTTCAGGTTACCAACAATCCCCCCATCATCCTCAATTACTTCAAGCCAAAAGGGGTTCAATTTCCATTCCCCTCCTCCAACACTCAGCCCCGTTCTAACTTAAAAGACTACTGGAGAATGGTCTGAGAGCCCCCTTGGCTCATAATCTATCCCTTCCACTATCCTCAGGGCTTCCTCATTACAGAGCACTAAATCAATCCTGGATAAAGTAGCATGCGTCCTCGAGTGGCATGAATACTGCCTCTCACCTGGATGCCACTTCCTCCAGATATCCACCCATCCTACTTACTCACAAAATTGGAGGAGCGGACCCTTAGATAACCCTCCAGGAGCCAGCCTTGTCGGAAATCTATCTAAGCAATTGTCCATGGCCATATTAAAGTCCCCCGTCACTATATTATCATATTATCCGCTATAAAACGTATCAATTCGCTGAGTATCTCTGTTTTGAATGGTGGAGGAATATACACACTTGCAAGGATACAGTCCCGCCCCTCAATATTACAGTAGAGAAAAACATACCGACCATACCTGTCCAGTTTACTCTGTCTGCAGGAGAAAACCAATCCAGTATTTATCAGCACGCTCACCCCCCTCGAATACGAGGTGTGGGTTGAGTGATACTGCTCTTGATAGTTCCTATTCCTTAAAGTGTTAACTGTACCCTTATCTAGGTGGGTCTCCTGGAGACAGAGTATCCTGACATCCCTTGTTCTGGCCATAGAGAAAATTGCTTGTTTCTTACAAACGTCTTTTATCCCCCGCACATTCCATGAACATATCTTCATACGCTTAAATATTCCTGAGGTTACCCTCCTCCCTATTTTTGTGCCTACCATTCACCTATTCCTATATCTTGACTCAAAATAATTCTCAATTTCCAAAACTATTGTGACTATTGTGACTAATATTTGAAATTTTAGTGCCTTTACTTTTTGTGTGTCTTCAATACTTCCTACTTCATTCCACTCTACCCCCTTACCTCCCTCCCCCCCCCCCCCATGGAACCATACACACATCCTCTTTCCCAGTCCCTCCCTACCCCCCACCCCCCTCTTCCCCCCCATCCCATCCCCCCCTCCCCCACCGACCCAACCTTGGGCCCATCCCACCGAGCTTCTAAAGTGACCGTGTTAACCCTTTACACGTGGGTATACCTCCTTCCTCCTTTTGCATTGCAACCCGAGCCCGAACCTTTATAAGAGGGGGATTACCCCCAACATAACCAATGTGTGAAGAATTCATATCTACTACCCCCTTAAACCCACACCTCTGTAAAAATATATCCCTGAGAGAAGGGAGGAGAAAAATACAAAGGAGAGAGAGAGAAAGAAAAAAGGAAAAATAAAAGTGACAAATCACGTCCCCAAATATGCATCTGCCCACTGAACAAAAGCCCCAAATTCTGTCCTCCTCCTCCTTCCCGCTTTTTTTCTAAGGCCTTTCACCCGGCTGTGACCTTCCCTCGTTCTTTTCCAACCATGAGAACACTTCTGCAGGAGCATTAAAGAACTTCACCTCCCCATTTACTGTTACCCGTAAACGAGCTGGGTAAAGCAGTGCATAGCTTATTTTACGCTGCTGTAGACTCCGTTTACACTCTATGAACTTTGCCCTCTGTCTCTGCAGCTCAGGGGAAAAATCTGGGTACAGAGATATTCTTGCACCATTATACAGAATATTTTTCATCTCCCTTGCTCTCCGGAGAATAGTGACTTTGTCTCTGAAAAACAAAAGTTTAACTATAAGGGGCCTTGGCTGACCCCCTGAAGATGGAATCCTAGGGGCAACTCTGTGTGCTCGTTCAACAGCGAACAGATTAGAAAATGCGTCCTTGCCAAACATGTCCCTGAACCATCCCTCCATGAATTCTGCAGGGCTGTTGCCCTCGCTTTTTTTGGGGAGACCCAGAATCCTCACATTCTTCCTGCGTGCCCTGTTCTCATATTCATCCATTTTCCGTAGACACCTGTCTAATTGCTCCTTCATCCTTTTAACCTCCTGTCTCAGTGGGTTCACATCGTCCTCCACCTGGCTGAGTCTCTCCTCGAGAGCGGTAGTCCGAGCGCATACCTCCTGCATATCCCTTTTCAGCATAACTAAATCATCTCTAATACCTCTGAGCTGATCCGATAGATCTGACAGCACGGTCTTACAGACATTAATTGCTAGGAGAATGTCCTTTAAAGATGGTTCCTGCTCTAGTGTCCCCTTATCCCCTATTGTTTCATTGCCCAGACCACTCTCCTTTTCCAGATGCGTCTGTGACGCTGATTCGGTCACTATGGGTACACAAACTTCGGCTGGACCTTGACTTTTCCTTCCCCCAGGGTGATTGACCTGCGCCCCTTGATGTTGCGCACCCCCCACCTGGCTGCCTTTTTTTTGGTGTGCAGTTTGGTGTATGGGCAAAACGCTCCAGCTTTGCGGCCGCTCCCTGACCTGCTTTGTCCTTGGGGCCGCGCAGATTGTGTGCCCCAGATCCTTCTTGTGCTGCGGTCTCCTCTGACCCTTTCTTTCTGGTCATCTTGTCCTCCCTCGCCCCTTGGGACTTCAGGAACAGAAGATTATACAGATTGCACAGTCTCTGCCAATTCTTTCTTCCCAGATAGTGTGATAGTGTACTATTGACCCAAGAGGAGAACCGCCTCCAGAAAGCCAAATAGAACTTACAATGAAGCGCTAGACAGTGTGCTCACTCTTCTCCTCACAGCGACTTCTCCAACCTTCAATGTTCCCCTCCCCACACATCAAAGTAGGAACTCACCGAAGGGTGCCCCCAAAGGGGAGGTTTTCCAAGAGTCTCGTCCAGGTAGATCACAATCAGTTTTCCCCAGGGCATACAGCACACATCACACAGCGTACCTGAGTAATCTTCCTCACCCCACCATCCGAACAGCGTCTTCCTGCTTGCAGTCAGCCAGCGCGAGCGCTCTGATGAGAGATCCTATGGGACATAAACTCCTGTCCCCAGAACAGCAAAAGCAGCGGCGCCAGTCAGATTTTTGAGCGAACCGCTCACTGGTTGTCTCCCCTACCTTCCCGGTGTCCGGCCGTCACAGGCTTGGGGATAGCCGCTACGGCATCCAAGCTTCCAGCGTGGGCGGTGGGCATCAGGAGGAGCAGCCAGGTCCAGGTTCACAACGCCCTTCCCTTCCCCTCAAACTCCGGTCACGCCCATCCCCTGTAGGTTTCTAGATTTTCAGATCCAAATGCATTATTTTACATGTTTCTACATTAAACCTTATTTGCCATGTAGTTGCCCACCCCATTAATTTGTTCAGATCTTTTTGCAAGGTTTCCACATCCTGCGGAAAAGTTATTGCCCTGCTTAGCTCAGTATCGTCAGCAAATACAGATATTGAACTATTTACCCCATCCTCCAGGTCGTTTATGAACAAAATAAGTAGGATTGGTCCCAGCACAGAACCCTGGGGGACCCTACTTCCCACCTCTGACCATTCCCAGTACTCCCCATTTATCACCACCCTCTGAACTCGCCCTTGTAGCCAGTTTTCAATCCATGTACTCATCCTATGGTCCATTCCAACGGACCTTATTTTGTACAGTAAACATTTATGGGGAACTGTGTCAAATGCTTTATAAATATCCAGATACACCACGTCTACAGGCCTTCCTTTATCTTTATCCCACCTCCTCGTAGAAGGTTAATAGATAGGTCTGGCAAGAACGATTCTTCATGAATCCATGCTGATTACGACTAATGATATTGTTCTCATTACTAAAATCTTGTATATAGTTCTTTATCATCCCCTCCAAGAGCTTGCATACTATTCATGTTAGGCTAACTGGTCTGTAATTCCCAGGGATGTATTTTGGGCCCTTTTTAAATATTTTTGCTACATTGGCTTTTCTCCAATCACCTGGTACCATTCCAGTCAGTAGACTGTCAGTAAAAATTAGGAACAATGGTCTGGCAATTACTTGACTGAGTTCCCTAAGTACCCTCGGATGCAAGTCATCTGGTCCCTTTAATTTATTAGTTTCCCAAGTCTAAGTCTAATTTTAATTCTCTCCTCTGTTAACCATGGAGGTGCTTCCTGTGATGTGTCATGAGGATAAACACTGCAGTTTTGGTTACTGAAGCCCCCTGATTCCCTCTTGAAGACTGAGGAGAAGAATAAATTCAATTACTTTGCCATCTCCCCATCCTTTGTAACCAGATGTCCATCCTCATTCTTTATGGGGCCAATATGGTGTGTCCTCCCTTTTTTACTGTTTCTTGGGAATTTCTTGGGATTTTTTTTTGTTCTCCTCTGCTATGTGTCTTTCGTGTTCTATCTTAGCCGCCCTAATTGCACCCTTACATTTCTTGTTGCATTCTTTATAAAGTCTGAATGCTGATGATGATCCCTCAGCCTTGTTTTTGAAGGCCTTCTCCTTTGCTTTTATATACATTTTTACATTGGAGTTAAGCCATCCAGGACTTTTGTTCGCTCTTTTAAATGTATTACCCAATGGGATGCATTGGCTAATGCCCTTAATTAATATGCTTTTAAAGCAAACCCATCTCTCCTCAGTGTTCTTTGTTCCTAAGATTTTATCCAAATTCATGCCTTCTAGCAAGGTACATAGTTTAGGGAAGTTGGCTCTTTTGAAATTCAGTGACTTTGTATTCCCCTTATGTTTCCTATTTGTGTGATTTATACTGAAGCCAATTGACCTTTGATCACTGTTTCCTAAATTGCCCCGTATTTCCACATCCGTGATCAGGTCTGTATTGTTGGTAATCAGTAGATTCCTGTACTATGTTGCTCTCTCCGGGCCCCCCTGTACTGTGCTGTTCTCTCCTGCCCCCCCCCCCATATTGTGTTGTTCTCTCCTGGCCCCCCCTGTACTGCGTCGTTCTCTCCTGGCCCCCTGTACTGTTCTGTTCTCTCCTGGACCCCTGTACTGTGTTGTTCTCTCCTGGCCCCCCTGTACTGTGCTGTTCCCTCCTCGCCCCCTGTACTGTGTTGTTCTCTCCTGGTCCCCCTGTACTGTGCTGTTCCCTCCTGTCCCCCTGTACTTTGTTGTTCTCTCCTGGCCCCCCTGTACTGTGCTGTTCCCTCCTGGCCCCCCTGTACTGTGCTGTTCCCTCCTGGCCCCCCTGTACTGTGCTGTTCTCTCCTGGCCCCCCTGTACTGTGTTGTTCTCTCCTGGCCCCCTGTACTGTGTTGTTCTCTCCTGGCCCCCCTGTACTGTGTTGTTCTCTCCTGGCCCCCTGTACTGTGTTGTTCTCTCCTGCCCTCCCTATACTCTGTTGTTCTCTTCTGGCTCCCTGTACTGTGCTGTTCTCTCCTGGCCCCCCTGTATTGTGCTGTTCCCTCCTGCCCCCCTGTAATGTGCTGTTCCCACCTGCCCCCCTGTAATGTGCTGTTCCCACCTGGCCCCCTGTAATGTGCTGTTCCCACCTGCCCCCCTGTATTTTGTTGGTCTATCTTGGCCCCCTGTACTGTGTTGTTCTCTCCTGGTCAACTGTACTGTGTTGTTCTCCCCTGGCCCCCCATACTGTTTCCTCCTGTCCCCCTGTACTGTTATCTCCTGGCCCCCTATACTGTGCTGTTAGCTCCTAGCCCCCCTACACTGTTCCCTCCTGGCCCACCTGAACTGTGCTCTCCAGGCCTCCCTCTACCAGTACAGGGTACCGAGTCCATTCTAAAATACAATTAGCCATTAAAGGAATAAAATCTGCAGCTGTAATAAAAATTTTTAGTTATTTCCAAAAATATTTTAAGGTAAACACAGCTCAAATAATGCAGAATATGTGCTAGATGAAAACACTATGGGGTTGATTTACTAAAACTGGAGAGTGCAAAATCTGGTGCAGCTGTGCATAGAAACCAATCAGCTTCCAGGTTTTATTATCAAAGCTTAATTGAACAAGCTGAAGTTAGAAGCTGATTAGCTACCATGCACAGGTGCACCAGATTTTACACACTCCAGTTTTAGTAAATCAACCCCTATAGATTTTTATTGTCCCAGGCTTCAACGTGCTTAGAAAAATACTTCTGCGACGTCTGAATCTGTGAAATTTTGCTTACAGCCACTGGAGGGCAGTGACCTACTACAGACTTCCCAATCCAAATATGTTTAGTTTTGAAAAAAATAAATAAATCACACCCTGACTTTATTTTAGTTTTAGACTGGGTTCACATTTCCGCACGGAGCGGCTTACAACAGGGGTCCGGTGCATCCCTGTTCACCGTTTATGGTCCGATTTCAGTCCAAATTTTTGGCTGAATTTGGACCTGAAATGGACCAGAAGACGCACGGGACTCCTGTGCATTTCGCTCCGGAGATGTGTGAACCGGCTCCATAGAGAGCCGGTCACAATCTCCTGACATACGGATTGGATGCGGCGAAACCCGCATCCAATTTACAATAGTGTGAACCCGGCCTTACATTTGAGTTGAGCGCATATGGTCATTTTGCGGACTTAATTTTATTTTTTTTATAGGTACGTAGATGCGTTTTTGTGGGCATCTGAGGCTTGAGGTTTTTTTTAAATTATTTTTAGCCAATGAGCTAGTTAGTAAGGGGAAGAAGCACATAACAAGCACGTTTTTGTGCATATTTCAGGTGTTCCCATTAAAGTCTATTTCGATGAAAAACGAATGAAACTTGTAGCTCAAAAGAAGCTTAGGTACTTTTTCGAGATATAAGCTTTAAGCAACACTACACTCTGGTGTGCTTAGGTAAGATTGAAAACCATGGGATTTTGGATGTTGTGCTGTTTGGAGCCTTGAGCTTCAAAATTCTCAGGTGTAAATGGGACCTAAAGTGTGTTTGGATATCTATTGGATTTGATTAATGTAACTTAATTATGACTTGTTTACATTTTGTTGATGCACAAACTTGATGCCATCATGTAGCCTTAGATCACAAAATGTGCATGAGGATGATGTCAGACAGGCAAGTTTGTAAACAGCAAATTTAAAAATTTCTTGGAAAACAATGGCCAACTATTAGTAGAGACTGTCCCGGTTCACACTAAACCCGGGTTCACACTGCCCCTGACTTTCCGTATTTGGAGATTAAATCTCTTTTCCTCTAGACATAAAGAATGCCCCAATGTCCTCTGTGATGACCTTAAAGTGAATAACTCAACACCAAGTTCACTATATGGACCACTTACTGTATGCATTTATACTGTACATGTTGATCATATCCCCCCTTAATCTCCTCTTCTCAAGAGAGAATAAGTTCAGTTCCTCTAATCCAATGTTGCTCAACTGGGGTTCCGTGAGAGGTCCCCAGGGGTTCCGCCACAATCTGCAGTTCATCACAAGCAGATGAACGGTGGATTGCATCGCCGCATAGCTGACAGGCTGCAGAGCATAGACCACAAACATCACTGTCTCGTGGCGATCACAGCCACCCCTCCCCATTATCCCAGGTGCCTGCATGTGAATGTATAACATCACTCAGGAGGGACAAGAGAGCAGAGCGGGTGGGAATCCAGCATTCCAGGCATTCCAGCAGCTTCCCTGAGCTACTCTGCATGAGGAAAATTACTCAAGATGCCAGTATTGTGCCCACCAGTTTCCTCCTGGCCCCCTATACTGTTTCCTCCTGGCCCCTCCGTAGCTGTGATAGGCAGTGAGGAGTATTATTAGTTATTTAAGTATTAATAGTTTTGGGCGAACGGTTCGGCCCGAGCATGAGTTTGGGCCGAACATTGATCCAACTCCCGAAATTGCTGGGTGTTCTCCCCACCAAACACCCTGCAATGCAGTGCATGCTGCACAGTGCATTTTGAGCCCTGATTGGGCAAAGTTTTGCCCAATCAGGGCGCAGTATAAGCTGGTTGTTGAAGAGCAGGGCTGGGAAGCTGGCCGCGGCGTCCTTAACAACCAATGAGTCATCAGCTATTCATGGGGGTCCCCCCCAGTTGTATGGATTTTAGCCACTTGCCAACTGCCTACCGCATACTGCAGCAGGTCAGCTCTATTGTGCGAAATCACATACCTGCACGTCATTTCGTGCAATAGCCACTGGGTGGCACGCAAGCGTGTGCTAATTAGACACTGGGGATGCCAGTCAGCGGGCCCGGCAGACCCGATGTCCGCCGGCCACCCGCGATCGTTCCCTAGAGAGACGGAATGCCGATCTGCCTAAACAAGACAGATTTTGGTTCTGACAGGGAAGAAGATCTCTGTCTTCATCCAGTCAGAGCAACCCCCACACAGTTAGCAAGCACCTCCTAGGGACAAATTTAACCCTTTGATCGCCCCTGATGTTAACTCTTTCCCTGCCAGTGTCAGTACAGTAACAGTACATATTTTTAGCACTGATCATTGTATTAGTGTTATGGAAAAAAATCCTGCGAGCCACAATTATCCAGTGCCTTAATGGAAATTCAACCAAACAGCTACCCGGCTGCAGGCGCAGATCACGTATTCATGACCGTGCGATAAATGATATATGAAAAAAATGCGCCGCGCCTAGGGGTGTAACTGAATAACTGTAAATCTAAGTACAAATCATAGATAATAAAGCGTGCAAATCAAATAGAGCCTAAAGCTCTGATCACTTACTAAGATCACCTGCTGTGTGAGTCCTAAAGCTCTGATCACTTACTAAGATCACCTGCTGTGTGAATCCTATGACCAAACACACTAAAAAATAACTAGTGCAATAAAACACAAAGTGCAATGTGCATAGAAAAACGTAATAAGATAAATATACAATCCACAGTGATTAAAATATAATCATTCCTAATAAGGTGTATATGCTAAAAAATGTTACACATATGTAGATCCACTGTGATTAAAATGAAAAAGAAAAAAAATTAAATAAAACAATATATATATTCGTAAAACACAAACAGAGTAAATCAATCACATGCAAGGGCGAATTGAAACTATAGTCGCCCTAATAAAAGTGTTCAAATCACATCGTGAAAGAATCTTCCAATCCAGTAACATAAAGTGACCAAGTTCAAATAAAAGTCAGTGTAATGGTGATGGTTCAAAGAAAAAGTTCCGGTTTTGAATCAAACGTGCCCAAAGAAAAACATGCTGTGAAGTGCCTTGGTGACCCCCAATGTGATTGCGCTCACCTTGGAGCGTGTGACACAGGTTTTAATTGTGTCAATACACGCTTTTGGAGCCACCCCTGGGCTCAGTATTAGGTACAGCTGATTCCCACACTAGATTCTTTATGGCTCCACTCACATCAGACCATATAAAAGAAAAAGGCTAATATAGTATAATACCGTAGGATACTTTTATTAAAATCACATCCAATCCCCACATGGGGTACTCACATTTATAAGGTGCTCATGTGCACCAAACATAACATAGGAAAAAAGGGCTGAGCACGCCGCACAGCCGTTTTTTCCTATGTTATGTTTGGTGCACATGAGCACCTTATAAATGTGAGTACCCCATGTGGGGATTGGATGTGATTTTAATAAAAGTATCCTACGGTATTATACTATATTAGCCTTTTTCTTTTATATGGTCTGATGTGAGTGGAGCCATAAAGAATCTAGTGTGGGAATCAGCTGTACCTAATACTGAGCCCAGGGGTGGCTCCAAAAGCGTGTTTTGACACAATTAAAACCTGTGTCACACGCTCCAAGGTGAGCGCAATCACATTGGGGGTCACCAAGGCACTTCACAGCATGTTTTTCTTTGGGCACGTTTGATTCAAAACCGGAACTTTTTCTTTGAACCATCACCATTACACTGACTTTTATTTGAACTTGGTCACTTTATGTTACTGGATTGGAAGATTCTTTCACGGATGTGATTTGAACACTTTTATTAGGGCGATTATAGTTTCAATTCACCCTTGCATGTGATTGATTTACTCTGTTTGTGTTTTACGAATATATATATTGTTTTATTTAATTTTTTTTCTTTTTCATTTTAATCACAGTGGATCTACATATGTGTAACATTTTTTAGCATATACACCTTATTAGGAATGATTATATTTTAATCACTGTGGATTGTATATTTATCTTATTACGTTTTTCTATGCACATTGCACTTTGTGTTTTATTGCACTAGTTATTTTTTAGTGTGTTTGGTCATAGGATTCACACAGCAGGTGATCTTAGTAAGTGATCAGAGCTTTAGGACTCACACAGCAGGTGATCTTAGTAAGTGATCAGAGCTTTAGGCTCTATTTGATTTGCACGCTTTATTATCTATGATTTGTACTTAGATTTACAGTTATTCAGTTACACCCCTAGGCGCGGCGCATTTTTTTCATATATCATTGTATTAGTGTCACTGATCCCCAAAAAAGTGTCAAAAGTGTCGTTATGTGTCTGATTTGTCCGCCGCAATGCCGCAGTCCCACTAAAAATTGCTGATCGCCACCATTACTAGTAAAAATAAATAAATGAATAAAAATGGTCATTAACCAGTTGCCGACCGCCTCACGATGATATACGTCGGCAGAATGGCACGGGCAGGCAGAATCACGTACCTGAGATCATTCCTCTGCCTCTGTAATGTAAACAGAGGCAGAGGAAGTGATGTCATCTCTCCTCGAGCCGGTCTTTTCGTTCCGGCGCCGAGGAGAGAAGACATCAATGTGAGTTGCACCAACACTACACTTTCAGTGGAACACACTAGGCACACTTTTCACCCACCATCACCCCCCGATCACCCCCCTGTACCCCCTATCACAGTGACACCAATAGCAGTTTTTTTTTGCATTGGTGTCAGTTTGTGACAGTTATAAGTGTTAGGGCAGTTAGGGTTAGCCCCCTTTAGGTCTGGGGTACCCCCCTTTAGGTCTAGGGTACCCCCCTAACCCCCCTAATAAAGGTTAACCCCTTGATCACCCTCCATCGCCAGTGTCACTAAGCGATCGTTTTTCTGATCGCTGTATTAGTGACACAGGTGACGCTAGTTAGGGAGGTAAGTATTTAGGTTCGCCGTCAGCATTTTATAGCAACAGGAACCCCCATATACTACCTACTAAAGGTTTTAACACACTGATTGCCCCCTAGTTAACCCTTTCACTAGTGATCACCGTATAAGTGTTACAGGTGACGCTGGTTAGTTAGTTTGTTTATTATAGTTTATTATAGTTTTAGGGCACCCGCCGTTTATTATCTAATAAAGGTTTAACCCCCTAATTGCCCGGCGGTGATATAAGTTACGTTTTTAGGGTCAGATAAGGTCTGCGTCGCCCCAGGCAGTGTCAGGTTAGCGCCAGTACCGCTAACACCCACGCACGCAGCATACACCTCCCTTAGTGCTATAGTATCTGAACGGATCAATATCTGATCCGATCAGATCTATACTAGCGTCCCCAGCAGTTTAGGGTTCCCATAAACACAGTGTTAGCGGGATCAGCCCAGATACCTGCTAGCACCTGCGTTTTGCCCCTCGGCCCAGCCCTGCCCAGCCCACTCAAGTGCAGTATCGATCGATCACTGACACTTACAAAACACTAAGCACACATAATTGCAGCGTTCACAGAGTCAGGCCTGATCCCTGCGATCGCTAACAGTTTTTTGGTAGCGTTTTGAATCAGTCACTAACAGTCAGGAGCTTTTTTGCCTGTGAGTCTCACTAGTGTACCCCTAAATTTAGAGCCCAAAATGGCAAATCGAAGTTACACTAGTGAAGAGGCCTACACGTTTCTGAGCATGACAGATAGTGAAGAGGAAGTCACTCATCTGTCAGATTCAGGCTCAGAATACGATCCTGTAGAGGACAGCGGCTCCATGACAGATAGCTCTGACGACGGAGTTGTGGTCCCTGCCAAGGTCAGGCATACCAGACCCCAAACTTCTTCTTCTGTCCTTGATGTGCAAGAACCGCAGGTCCCTCGTATGGAGCAGAGCAGTACTAGCGCCGCTATTCCTTCTGGTGAACTGGAAAGCACCAGCGGCCTAGTACACCCTGGTCGTACATCCAGCACTGCAGTATCACGTGGTGACGTGGCGAGTCCCATAAGTGCAGTTCAAGCTGGCGAGGTGGCAAGCACTAGTAGTATCGCGCTGCCACCAAGAAGACGAACACAGGCCCGTCGTGCCCATAGTGCCCTTCCTGCTGCATTCGCCAATCCGAATTGGGAACCCACCACTTCTGCAGCCCCCGTACTTCCCCCAATTCACTGGCCAACCCGGAATTCAGGTGGAAACAGTTGATTTTACGCCACTGGATTTTTATTCGCTGTTTTTCACCGAAGATCTCTATAGATCTATTGTGGACCAAAGCAATTTGTACGCTGGTCAACACATCGCCACTATTCCCCAGTCCTCCCTTGCCAGAGGTTGGAGACCAATTACGGCCTCCGAATTTAAGATCTTTCTGGGCCTTTTCCTCAACATGGGCATAACCAAAAAGAGTGAGTTGAGGTCATATTGGTCCACTGACCCAATTCACCATATGCCCTTGTTCTCTGCCTCCATGACCAGGGCACGATACGAGCAGATTTTGCAGTTCATGCACTTCAACAACAATGAACTCTGTCGTCCTCGTGGAGACCCTGAATACGATCGGCTCTACAAAATTCGGCCCCTCGTAAACCACTTCAACCAGCGTTTTACAGACTTGTTTACTCCCCATCAAGTTGTCTGCGTTGATGAGTCCCTGATTACATTTTCTGGCCGCTTGTGATTCAAACAGTACCTTCCCAGCAAGCGTGCCAGATACGGGGTCAAGATGTATAAGCTCTGTGACAGGGCCACAGGCTATACATGTAGTTTTATGGTTTACGAGGGCAAAGATAGTCATGTAGAGCCGACAAACTGCCCTGACTACATAGGAAGCGCTGGCAAGATTGTGTGGGACTTGGTGTCACCCTTATTCGGAAAGGGGTACCACTTGTACGTGGACAATTATTACACGAGCGTGCCACTTTTTAGTCACCTTTTTGATCAACAGATTGGAGCATGTGGCACCGTGCAACCTAATCGCCGGGGCTTTCCCCAGCTGCTTGTAGATTCCTGTCTTAGGCTGGGGGAGAGAGCCTGCTTGCAGTGTAATAACTTGCTCGCTATGAAGTGGAGGGATAATAAGAATGTTTTCGTTCTTACCTCCCTTCATGCAGACACGACGGTCCAAATTACTACGGCGACTGGTGTTGTGGAGAAACCCCTCTGTGTCCACGAATATAACCAAAATATGGGAGGGGTGGACCTCAACGACCAGTTGTTGGCGCCGTACCTAGTTGCCCGTAAGGCCAGACGCTGGTACAAGAAAGTGTCTGTTTATTTATTTCAATTGGCTTTGCTGAACGCTCATGTGCTATACAGAGCTTCAGGACTGACTGGATCCTTCCTTAAATTCCAGGAAGAGATCGTCAGAGCCCTTCTGTTTCCAGACGGTGCTCCACCTCACCTTCCCCAACCAAATGCAGTAAGCTGGCTGCATGAGAGGCATTTTCCTTATGTCCTCCCGAGTACCCCTACCCAACGAGCCCTCCAAAGAAGATGTCGTGTCTGCAGCAAGCGCGGATATAGGCGTGACACCTGGTATTATTGTCCCTCCTGTCCTGACAGTCCTGGTCTATGCATTGGTGAATGTTTTGAACGCTACCATTCACTAGTTGAGTATTAGCGTAGGGTACAGCACTGCACAGACTAGGACACACTTTCACAGGGTCTCCCAAGATGCAATCGCATTTTGAGAGACCCAAACCTGGTACCAGTTACAACAGTTAACCACTTCAGCCCTGGAAGGATTTACCCCCTTCCTGACCAGAGCGTTTTTTGCGATTCGGCACTGCGTCGCTTTAACTGACATATGCGCGGTCGTGCGACGTGGCTCCCAAACAAAATTGACGTCCTTTTTTTCCCACAAATAGAGCTTTCTTTTGGTGGTATTTGATCGCCTCTGCGATTTTTATTTTTTGCGCTATAAACAAAATAAGAGCGACAATTTTGAAAAAAACGCATTATTTTTTACATTTTGCTATAATAAAAAAAAAATATATAAAAAAAACATTTTTTTCTTCAGTTTAGGCCGATCATATTCTTCTACATATTTTTGGTAAAAAAAAATCGCAATAAGCGTTTATTAATTGGTTTGCGCAAACGTTATAGTGTTTACTAAATGGGGGATAGTTTTATGGCATTTTTATTAATAATTTTTTTTTTTACTAGTAATGGCGGCGATCAGCAATTTTTATTGTGACTACGACGTTATGGCGGACATGTCGGACATTTTTGACACATTTTTGGGACCATTGTCATTTATACAGCGATCAGTGCGATTAAAAATGCACTGATTACTGTGTAAATGACACTGGCAGTGAAGGGGTTAACCACTAGGGGGCGGGGAGGGGTTAAGTGTGTCCTAGGGAGTGATTACTAACTGTAGGGGGATGGGCTGTGTGGGTGACGTCACTGATCTCTGCTCCGATGACAGGGAGCAGAGATCGAGTGACACTTGTCACTAGGCAGAACGGGGAGATGCTGTTTACAACGGCATCTCCCCGTTCAGCCGCTCCGTGAGGCGATCGCGGGTATCCCCGCGGCGATCGAGTCCGCGGGACCCACGACCCGACTCACGGAGCTCCCAGCCGGCGGCGCGCACGCACGGGCACGGCGGGAAATTCAAATGGACGTACAGGTATGCCCATTTGCCCAGCCGTGCCGCTCTGCCGACGTACATCGGCGTGCGCCGGTCGGCAAGCGGTTAAAGTTACTAAAAAAAGTGTAAAAAAATAAAAAAAATAAAAACACAAAAAAATATAAAATAAAAAAAACAAAAATAGTTGTTGTTATATTGTTCTCTCTCTCTCTATTATCTCTCTATTGTTCTGCTCCTTTTTACTGTATTCTATTCTGCAATGTTTTATTGTTATTATCTTTTACCATGTTTGCTTTTCAGATATGCAATTTTTTTTATACTTTTCCTGTTTACTTTGTTTTATTGGTAACCAATTTTTTGTTTTCAGGTACGCCGTTCAGCTGCAGAGCGGATTTATTTATCTTGACAGCAACAGCGTTTGCTCCCACGATACATAAAGCCGTGACTCCAGCGGTGTTGGAGGTGATTTCACCACCACAGTTACATACTTCAGCATATATGCCGAAGCGTGGGGGCAGCAGTGGGTGGAGGAGCGATTTGCTCCTGCCTTTTGTGGGAGGATGCCCCCATGCTTTGGCATAAATATATTTTAGGCACAGGTTGCGTTAAATGTTTTATTTTTTACTATGTTTTTTTTTGTATTTGCTTTGCAGGTATGGTAAGTCTTACTGTTATACTGTAATGTTACTTTGTTTTATTGTTAACCATCATTTGCTTAGCAGGTACGCCATTCAGTTGCAGCGCGGATTTATTTATCTTGACAGCAACAGCGTTTGCTCCCACGATATATAAAGCCGTGACTCCAGTGCTGTCGGAGGTGATTTCACCATCACAGTTACATACTTCAGCATAAATGCCGAAGCGTGGGGGCAGCAGTGGGCGGAGGAGCGATTTGCTCCTACCTTTTGCGGGAGGATGCCCCCATGATTCGGCATATATATATTTTAGGCACAGGTTGCGTTAAATGTTTTATTTTTTACTATGTTTTTTTTGTATGTGCTTTGCAGGTATGGTAAGTCTTACTGTTATACTGTAATGTTGGAATCAAAAGTATAAGTTATTCCTGCGCTACCTTGGAAAAAAGGTGTACACACGGACAGCTGCGGACACCGAATGGGATCAGACAAGGCCCATGGGCGGTAAAAGTATAAAAAGTGGGTGCTGCGCTGACCTAATAAAGTAAAGGGATATGATACCCTATAACAGTGTAAAATCAATACATAAAACTGTGAAATCGTATATAAATAAACAATAGTGAAAACTCATACGTCGTATCTATTAAAACAATACACACAGTGTGTAATCTGTAGAACACTAACCCGTGCTATAATCATCAACATGTGTCCAATGTGGCAACACTAAGCATGCAGGGAACAAGCATAATCAATCCTCATGCATGCGTAGTAGCATGTGCAAAAACTTAAAGTGCTATAGTGCTAATGTGAAAACCAAACAATACATTAGAATCTTCTATAAATATATCTATCTGTGCAAACAAATACTTTGAACTTGCAGGGATCATACAAACAATTCCTTCTGCATATAATAATCAAATGACATATATAATATTACATATAGTGCAAATAAGCAAAATTGTGCAAAACCAAGCAATGTATTGCAAATAGTGCAATCAATGCAAAAAGTGCAAGATGAGTGTGTGGCGTATATATTGGTCACTTCGCAGACCCTATCGCCATAATCACATAAATACTGGAAATGTCCTTAAACACACCAGACGTGTGTCACAGTGAAAACGCAGGGATGAACCATATAGTGATTACACTCCTTTAAAAGTTGGATGTGCACCAAAACAGCCAGTGGGGTGCCGAAAGAGAGAGAGTGTGTCTGTCCTCTTCGTGCATAAAACACACACAAGTAAAAGATGGCCCCTTACCTTATGGCAATGGGACAATCGCATAAGAGTTAAATGCTGCAGGGGGTGGTCTCTCTTTGGGGTCCCTGGACCGGAGCAGGTGGTCCCTGTGCCTTAATTCCTCAGTGCCAGCAGAGCACACACATAAAAGAACAGAGGGGTACCAGATAGTGTAGTATTTTCAAACAAATCGGTATTTATTTAGGTTAAAAAAGCATGTACTCACATGAAGTAACTGCACAATGCATACATCTCCTACGAGCGGCGAGCTCGTCAATCCCTGTCTGTATCAGTGCCTATCCCTCCCTACGCGTGACGTCACCCGATCACGTGACTTCTTCAGGGGATACTAGGGGAGGCACATACTTGTCTTTAAATAGTCTTTCCCATTGTAATAGATGGGCGGCCATTTTCTTGTAGACCAGTTTAATGCTATGGCGGCCATATCTTAAGAGATTGTGTGCGCGGTCATTTTCTTGGTTATAAAGCATACTGACAGGCACGTAGATGTCAGTAGCAAGCTGTTTACTGCATTTGGCCGCAGATGGTTATAAATACCAAAGGGATATCTATCTAGAATAACCTATGGGGGAAAGAACTTTCACTCACAGCTCAGCATAACGCTCAAGCATAACGCTCAATAGGAGCGATGCAGGATATTAAAAACTGGCTCACATATGTAAAACAATAACATATAACTGTATCCCAAATGAGACCAAATAATTTTTGGAATATTACAAGGACCCTTTTAATGTATATGGGACGGGATAGGTGCTGGCACTGCCATGAGTATCTCGGTCCATACATATAAATACAAACTAACAACTTAAATGTAACCTAGAATACCTCAAAGTATTTCTATAATGCAATAAAATATATAATCTGAAAAGAGAAACTATATTGTCATGGTGTGCGTCCTCTGCCCAGATATATGCACATCCTGAAATCAAAAAGAAATATCTCATACCTAACAACCTATACTGACTGTAAATTATAAAATGTATAAAAAGGCATGCATCCATCTCTCAACGGATGCATGTACCTCATAAGATCTTAAAACGAGATGTTAGAGAGACGGACTTCCAATAATAAAAACGAGGGGAGAGGGAAGATAAAAATATGTATATATAGAGAAAGCATACAACTTGGAATAAAAATGCATAAGAGGGATAAGGGGGCATATGTAGAAATTAAAAATCACTAAGGAAACAATTAAGATCAAATTCGATATTCATTCCCCTAGGTGCGAAAGTGTCTAATGTATATATCCATTTGGATTCAAGCTGGCTGAGGGTCCTAACCTTGTGACTCCCTCGCCAGTGTCTAACATATGGTTCTATTCCCCAGAATCTTAGCTGGGAGGGGTCCTTATTGTGATGCACCAAGAAATGTTTGGACACGCTGTGCTTATCATACCCATTTAGAATGTTTTGCACGTGCTCCTTAATTCGCACCTTCAAGGGTCTTTTTGTGCGGCCTATGTACTGGAGGCCGCAGCTGCATTCCAAGGCGTACACCGCTCCTTCAGTATTGCAGCAAATGAAGTTGCTAACCTCATACGACTCTCCTGTGCTGGTAGACCTGAAGTGAAATTTTTTCTCGTTTGGGCGTTTTCGTTCTCACGCATGCATAGCACCTTTTGCAGGGGAAAAAACCTTTTCCAGTAAAAAAAGAATGTTTTCTTCGGTGGGTCAATTACACTCTTTACTACCTTATCCCGAATGGTTGGTGCTCTCTTGTATATAAATTTTGGATTCAAGGGTAAGGCATCATATAGATCTCTATCCGCCAGAAGAATATGCCAGTGTCTTTTAACTATTTTTTCTACTTTTCTATACTGTGCATTAATATCCAGAATTATTGGAGCTCCTGCTGGTAATGTTTCCTTCTTGGCTCTGTCTTTGATTAGCTCATTGCGGTTCATTTCCGTCACCTCTGTTATCTTTTTCCTGATGAACTTCTGGTCATAGCCTTTCCTGACAAATCTTTGTCCTATTTTTTCTGCTTGATCTAAAAAAAGTCTTCAGGTGGGTGCAATTGCGTCTTACCCTCATGAGTTGTCCCTTGGGTATATTGAAGAGCCAATTCCTGTGATGGCAACTTTCAATAGGCAAGTAACTGTTCCTATCCATGTTTTTAAAGTGCGTTTGTGACAACAATTTCGAATCTTCTTGTGTAATGTCCAAATCAAGGAATGTTACATTCTTTTCACTCACGTCTGGTGTGTTTAAGGACATTTCCAGTATTTATGTAATTATGGCGATAGGGTCTGCGAAGTGACCAATATATACGTCACACACTAATCTTGCACTTTTTGCATTGATTGCACTATTTGCAATACATTGCTTGGTTTTGCACAATTTTGCTTATTTGCACTATATGTAATATTATATATGTCATTTGATTATTATATGCAGAAGGAATTGTTTGTATGAGCCATGCAAGTTCACAGTATTTGTTTGCACAGATAGATATATTTATAGAAGATTCTAATGTATTGTTTGGTTTTCACATTCGCACTATAGCACTTTAAGTTTTTGCACATGCTACTACGCATGCATGAGGATTGATTATGCTTGTTCCCTGCATGCTTAGTGTTGCCACATTGGACACATGTTGATGATTATAGCACGGGTTAGTGTTCTACAGATTACACACTGTGTGTATTGTTTTAATAGATACGACGTATGAGTTTTCACTATTGTTTATTTATATACGATTTCACAGTTTTATGTATTGATTTTACACTGTTATAGGGTATCATATCCCTTTACTTTATTAGGTCAGCGCAGCACCCACTTTTTATACTTTTACCGCCCATGGGCCTTGTCTGATCCCATTCGGTGTCCGCAGCTGTCCGTGTGTACACCTTTTTTCCAAGGTAGCGCAGGAATAACTTAAACTTTTGATTCCAACATTACAGTATAACAGTAAGACTTACCATACCTGCAAAGCACATACAAAAAAACATAGTAAAAAATAAAACATTTAACGCAACCTGTGCCTAAAATATATATATGCCGAAGCATGGGGGCATCCTCCCGCAAAAGGTAGGAGCAAATCGCTCCTCCGCCCACTGCTGCCCCCACGCTTCGGCATTTATGCTGAAGTATGTAACTGTGGTGGTGAAATCACCTCCGACAGCGCTGGAGTCACGGCTTTATATATCGTGGGAGCAAACGCTGTTGCTGTCAAGATAAATAAATCAGCGCTGCAACTGAATGGCGTACCTGCTAAGCAAATGATGGTTAACAATAAAACAAAGTAACATTACAGTATAACAGTAAGACTTACCATACCTGCAAAGCAAATACAAAAAAAACATAGTAAAAAATAAAACATTTAACGCAACCTGTGCCTAAAATATATTTATGCCAAAGCATGGGGGCATCCTCCCACAAAAGGCAGGAGCTGTCACTACGTATTGCTATCATAGGGGATATTTACATTCCCTGAGATAACAATAAAAATGATTAAAAAAAAATGAAAGGAACAGTTTAAAAATAAGATAAAAAAAGCAAAAAAATAATAAAGAAAAAAAAAAGCACCCCTTGTCCCCCCCTGCTCTCGTGCAAAGGCAAACGCAAGCGTTGGTCTGGCGTCAAATGTAAACAGCAATTGCACGATGCATGTGGGGTATCACCGCGAAGGTCAGATCGAGGGCAGTAATTTTAGCGGTAAACCCCCTCTGTAAATCTAAAGTGGTAACCTGTAAAGGCTTTTAAAGGCTTTTAAAAATGTAGCTAGTTTGTCGCCACTGCACGTTTGTGCGCAATTTTAAAGCATGTCATGTTTGGTATCCATGTACTCGGCCTAAGATCATCTTTTTTATATCATCAAACATTTGGGCAATATAGTGTGTTTTAGTGCATTAAAATTTTAAAAAGTGTGTTTTTTCCCAAGAAAAATCGCTGCGCAAATACTGTGTGAACAAAAAAAATTAAACACCCACCATTTTAATCTGTAGGGCATTTGCTTTAAAAAAATATATAATGTTTGGGGGTTCAAAGTAATTTTCTTGCAAAAAAAATAATTTTTTAATGTAAACAAAAAGTGTCAGAAAAGGCTTTGTCTTCAAGTGGTTAGAAGAGTGGGTGATGTGTGATATAAGCTTCTAAATGTTGTGCATAAAATGCCAGGACAGTTCAAAACCCCCCCAAATGACCCCATTTTGGAAAGTAGACACCCCAAGCTATTTGGTGAGAGGCATGCAGAGTCCATGGAATATTTTATATTGTGACACAAGTTGCGGGAAAAAGACAAATTTTTTTTTTTTTTGCACAAAGTTGTCACTAAATGATATATTGCTCAAACATGCCATGGGAATATGTGAAATTACACCCCAAAATACATTCTGTTGCTACTCCTGAGTACGGGGATACCACATGTGTGAGATTTTTTTGGGAGCCTAGCCGCGTACGGGACCCCGAAAACCAAGCACCGCCTTCAGGCTTTCTAAGGGCATAAATTTTTGATTTCACTCTTCACTGCCTATCACAGTTTCGGAGGCCATGGAATGCCCAGGTGACACAAAACCCCCCCAAATGACCCTATTTTGGAAAGTAGCCACCCCAAGCTATTTGCTGAGAGGTATAGTGAGTATTTTGCAGACCTCGCTTTTTGTCACAAAGTTTTGAAAATTGAAAAAAGAAAAAAAAATGTTTTCTTGTCTTTCTTCATTTTCAAAAACAAATGAGAGTTGCAAAATACTCACCATGCCTCTCAGCAAATAGCTTGGGGTGTCTACTTTCCAAAATGGGGTCATTTGGGGGGGTTTGTGCTATCTTGGCATTTTATGGCCTTCAAAACTGTGATAGGTAGTGAGGAGTGAAATCAAAACTTTACGCCCTTAGAAATCCTGAAGGTGGTGTTTGGTTTTCGGGGCCCCGTACGCGGCTAGGCTCCCAAAAAGTCCCACACATGTGGTATCCCCGTACTCAGGAGAATCAGCAGAATGTATTTTGGGGTGCAATTCCACATATGCTCATGGCCTGTGTGAGCAATATATCATTTAGTGACAACTTTGTGCAAAAAAAAAAAAAAGTTTGTAATTTTCCTGCAACTTGTGGCAAAATATAAAATATTCCATGCACTCAACATGCCTCTCAGCAAATAGCTTGGGGTGTCTACTTTCCAAAATGGGGTCATTTGGGGGGGGGGGGGGTTTGTGCCATCTTGGCATTTTATGGCCTTCAAAACTGTGATAGGTAGTGAGGAGTGAAATAAAAAATTTACGCCCTTAGAAATCCTGAAGGCGGTGCTTGGTTTCAGGGCCCCGTACGCGGCTAGGCTCCCAAAAAGTCCCACACATGTGGTATCCCCGTACTCAGGAGAAGCAGCAGAATGTATTTTGGGGTGTAATTCCACATATGCCCATTGCATGTTTGAGCAATATATCATTTAGTGACAACTTTGTGCAAAAAAAAAAAAAAAATTTGTCACTTTCCCGCAACTTGTGTCAAAATATAAAATATTCCATGGACTCAACATGCCTCTCAGCAAATAGCTTGGGGTGTCTACTTTCCAAAATGGGGTCATTTGGGGGGGTTTTGTGCCATCTTGGCATTTTATGGCCTTCAAAACTGTGATAGGTAATGAGGAGTGAAATCAAAAATTTACGCCCTTAGAAATCCTGAAAGCGGTGCTTGGTTTTCGGGGCCCCGCGCGCGGCTATGCTCCCAAAAAGTCCCACACATGTGGCATCCCCATACTCAGGAGAAGCAGCTAAATGTATTTTGGGGTGCAATTCCACATATGCCCATGGCCTGTGTGAGCAATATATCATTTAGTAACAACTTTTTGTAAATTTTTTTTTTTTTGTTTGTCATTATTCAGTCACTTGGGACAAAAAAAATTAATATTCAATGGGCTCAACATGCCTCTCAGCAATTTCCTTGGGGTGTCTACTTTCCAAAATGGGGTCATTTGGGGGGGTTTGTACTGCCCTGCCATTTTAGCACCTCAAGAAATGACATAGGCAGTCATAAACTAAAAGCTGTGTAAATTCCAGAATATGTACCCTAGTTTGTAGACACTATAACTTTTGCGCAAACCAATAAATATACGCTTATTGACATTTTTTTTTTACCAAAGACATGTGGCCGAATACATTTTGGCCTAAATGTATGACTAAAATTGAGTTTATTGGATTTTTTTTATAACAAAAAGTAGAAAATATCATTTTTTTTCAAAATTTTCGGTCTTTTTCCGTTTATAACGCAAAAAATAAAAACCCCAGAGGTGATCAAATACCATCAAAAGAAAGCTCTATTTGTGGGAAGAAAAGGACGCAAATTTCTTTTGGGTACAGCATTGCATGATCGCGCAATTAGCAGTTAAAGCAACGCAGTGCCAAATTGTAAAAAGTGCTCTGGTCAGGAAGGGGGTAAATCCTTCCAGGGCTGAAGTGGTTAAGGAGGCAAAACCTTCTGGGGCTGAAGTGGTTAAGGGGAACCCTACGCCAAAATAAAAAAAAAAATGGCGTGGGGTGCACCCCAACATCCATACCAGACCCTTATCCAAGCATGCAACCTGGCAGGTCAACAAAGTGGAGGGATGAGTGAGCGCCCGCCACGAACCATTCAAAGGCACATACCCTCAACATGGGGGACAAGGGCCTCATCCCATAGTCCCCCTACCCATTCACCAAAAAAGTGTCAAAATATAATAAAAACACAGAGACAGTTTTTGACAATTCCTTTAGTAAAAAATAAAAAATAGTGCCCGCTGATTTAAATCCAGCGTCAATCACGCCGACCACCGCACCCGAAAAAAAACGCTCCCGCTGTCCATAAAGGCTGGCCACCTACTGCCTCCTCTACCACATGACAGTTCTTATATAGCTACGGGGTAGAGCCACCTTGCGACGTCACCTGGTGGCACTGCCCCCTTGTGACGTTGATGTCCCATCATGTACCAGTCTGTGATGTCAAAAAGGAGGCGGTGCCACCAGGTGAAGTAAGCAGGTGCCCCTTATCTATGTAAGAACTGTCAAAGGGCCGAGCCTGCAGTAGGCAGCCAGCCTTCATGGATGGCGGGAGCTTTTTTTTTTCCCCAGGTGCGGCAGGCGGCAAGATTGACGATGGATTTACATCAGGGGACACTGTTTTTTTTTGTATTTTTTAATAAAGGAATTGTCAAAAACTGTCTCAGTGTTTTTATTACTTTTTTGACACTTTTCCCAGGTGAATGGGTAGGGGTACTATGTACCCCATACTCATTCACATGGGGGGGCTGGGATCTGGGGGCCCCCTTGTTAAAGGGGGCTTCCAGATTCCGTTAAGTCCCCCGCCCGAAGACCCCCACAACCAGTGGTTAGGGTTGTGGGAAAGAGACACTTGCCCTCATCAAAATGGGGACAAAGTGCTTTGGGGTGGGGGGCAGAGACCCCTGCCCCAAAGCACCCACCACCCTATGTTGAGGGCATGTGGCCTGGTATAGTTCAGGAGGAGGGGGTGCTTGCTCATCCCCCCCTTTCCTGACCTGGCAGGCTGCATGCCTGGATAAGGGTCTGGTATATATTTTGGGGGGACCCCATTCCGTTTTTTTACTTACATTTTTTCAATAGCCTGGTGGCGGCAACCCCTGAGTCAATTTAAACGTTATTTGACTTTTTTTTTCCCCTTTAGAAATGTAATTTTTGCTACAGCATGTTCTATGCATGCTACAGATGCACCGCTTTACAGGCAAACTAAGGGGACCCCCCTAGGCACTATGTTTAAAGGAATTTTTGGGGTTTTTTTTAAGCATCATTAAAATTACAGCTCCTGAAAAAATGACTGTTTTGAAAGAAATTTTTGTTGCATTGATACATGTTTCCCAGGGAAGTACCCAGATCTTCATACCCCTTTCATGGCCAAATACTTCCATATAAGCTTTCAAAATGCGCACTTTTGATTTTTCCTGTTCCGCTCCCTCAGACTTCAATGGGGTTCGCCGTTCAGGTTAGAACTTTTCCCCTGTACGGGAGTTCTTCTGCCAACCAAACAGGGGGGTGTTTAGCCCATCTCTATAAATTAAACAGTGTATGTTTAGTATCACTTTTACTTTGCCCGTGAGCCACATGTTTTATTTTTAGCCTATCAAACTTATTGCTCATGGGAATATATTTTGCAGTGTGTTCGCATGCAGTAATTTTGAAGAATTTCCATTTCTGTTCTTTGTTCATCTATGTCAATATTCCTTCCCAGTCTAATGCCCCGTACACACGGTCGGACATTGATTGGACATTCTGACAACAAAATCCATGGATTTTTTCCAACGGATGTTGGCTCAAACTTGTTTTGCATACACACAGACGCACCAAGTCTTATGCCCCGTACACACGGTCGGATTTTCCAACGGAAAATGTGTGATGGAGCCCACACACAGTCGGAATTTCCGACAACAAGGCCCTATCACACATTTTCCGTTGGAAAATCCGACCGTGTGTACGGGGCATAAGACTTGGAAAGCAGCCCTCATCTTTGGAAAATGTGCTCTCTTAACCATTTGCCCTCAGGATCCCCCCCCCCTTAATGACCAGGCCATTTTTTTTCAATACGCACTGCGTTACTTTAACTGACAATTGCGCGGTCATACAGTATAGTTATCTTTCTCTCCCCATATAAAGCGTGTCGGTTGTGCTATGTTAATTCCTCCATGAACATTATATGATCTATCTGATTAAACCATGGCATAATGGCAGGGCCAATGTAAAGGCAAATTCTTTTTTGCCAAGTTCAACAAATGAGCAATTAAAGTGTTTGTTACCCTAACACTTCATATTCCTGATATGTGTCTTCTGTACCATGTACTTGTATGAATAAATATCCTGTTCTCTTTGTATTGCTTCCTTTATGTGAAATCCCTGGTGTCCTTGCCAGTCCTTCTGTCCTAATTAAAACTGACCACACCAAGCAGGAGAACACATCATGGTCAGTTCTCTAGCTATGCTGGGAACTCAGCCTGTTCTCCTGCAGACAGACTTGTTCTGACACCCGGTGCACAGCCATTCACTGACAAGCTCAGTGTGCTGCTGCTTCTCCCCCCCCCCCAGCTCTTATGCAGCTGAGAACAGATTGAATGTGATCCCTTTAAACTGAATAGGTTGTTTTACAAGGTGATTGTTTACAATCACTTTAAGCTTTTCTCGTAATCCTTATATGAGAGAGAAGAATCATGAAATAAATAGACCCAAAGCTCTAAGGGTGCATCACAAACATATATCTACTTGCTACTGTGGACCAGTATGTTTGAATGACAGAATGGCAAATCCACCACATATGTGCAATGGTCCCTTCTTTATCACATTCTCTCCAGCACTTTGATAAAATTAGGTGCTACTAGGAAAGCCTCTATTGGATTTACCTCCGCTATGTCTGCTATGTTAATAGGCTGAGAAAGAGAATGTATGAAATGTATTACTTGAGCATACCTCCATGAGTCTCTTAGGAAAGGATCTGGCTTTTCCCCTAAAACTTCCAGTGATAATGAGGCGCTGTTAAAATAGTAAGGTAAATGCAATATGGAATTCTGTGTCCATCCTGAAAAAGTCACTATGCTTTAAGCCTGGTGGAAACATGCTGTGCCCAGTAATGACCATTAAGGGAGGAGATCCCATTGACATAACACCAAAAGAGTAATTGGAAAGACAAGAGGAAATCGTTTTCTATAAGTAGCGTAGCAGTAATCCAAAAATGTTTTGATAGATCTACTCCACTTAGGGATTTCCCAATACTGATCCATTTTTAATTTTGCCTGCTAATGTCCAGTCTATAAATCTTATCAACAGGGTAGCAATGAAATCAATATTGAATGAGAAATTCAAGATTGTCTAGAAAAACAAGTGTTTAAAAAGAGGAAAGGGACTTGAATTGGTAGCATAGAAAGTAAATAAAATGTGATTTTTATATACAACCATCCTTCCAGATTTAATAATATACTTATGTACTTCTTTCAATTTAGTGGTCTTCTGCTGCTCAGCCCCCCTTCCCCCTGTTGGACTCCTCCCGTTCTTTATCCTTTTTTTCATTTCTCCCTCTTATTCTTTTTATATAAAATAGTTTTTATATCACACCTGGCTGCCAGGTGTGGGTTTGGTGCAGATGGTCGCAGTGACTGACATTTCGTAACTTGTATACAGTTCACCTATGTACATATGAACCCCTTTTTTTTTGTCACTCGGGGTCTCTAGGTTTTAGTCTAACATATGGAACAGTTTGGAGCTTTAAGTGCTCCTCATCATGGACTCAAGACGACAATTTATTCTATATTGGAGAAATAGGTATTATTCACATTGTGTCCCTCTATTGGAATCTTTTCCATTATGTCACGCCTGCTGTAACCATCATAATGTCAAACTAACCTGTTGAATACATTTTTTTGCAAATTAAAATACTTTTGTAAAAGAAATGTGATTTTTATTTAACAAAGATATTACTCACACACAGCAAAGGCATACTTATGCCCTGTACACACGACCGGTTTTGCCGTCAGAATAAACTCTGAAGGTTTTTACGACGGAGTTCCGACCAAATTCCTCTCAAGCTGTCTTGCATACACACGGTCACACCAAATTCCGACTGTCCAGAACGCGGTGACGTACCACACGTACGATGGGACTAGAAAACGGAAGTTCAATAGCCAGTAGCCAATAGCTTCCGTCTCGTACTTGCTTCAGAGCATGCGTCGTTTTTGGTGCGTTGGAACAGCATACAGACGAGTGGTTTTCCCGATAGTAATTTGTGTGAGAATTTTTTACAGCATGGTTGCATAGTGCAGCCCAAAATCCATGGAGTACCTTCAGGCTTTCAAGGGGCATAAATTACACATCTCATTTCCTGACTTATCACACTTATCACATGTGGGGGTTTCCACAAGACTGGAAATACCCCAAAATTACCACATTTTTCTGATCAGCAAACTGAAAACAATGGCACTGGCTGTAATTGGATGCTGGCTGTAATTGGATGCTGGCTGTATACTGCTGCTATGTCTAATTGACAGCAGCTATAGTCGGGAACTGGCTGTAGTCAAGCTATCAGGGCCGGATTTAGCCTGTCTGATCTGGGGGTGAAAACACGTGTAAGGCTGGCCGGAGGATAGCCTGTATTTGTGGGAGGAGTCCGAGAGAGCTATTTAAGCCTCCTCCTCTGTCAAGGCCAGGTGTCGTTGGCGTTTCTGGGTGGACGCACGTCACTTCCGGCCACCTTACAGAGCGGTGGTCGGCCGCAGCAATGGTGTCGGTTCCTCTCCCGGGGACCACCGCCCGTCTGTCCCCCCTGTCATCCCTGGGTTCCACCAGCATCGTGGTGGCTGCCCCGCCCGTCCTCCCTTTCAGCCCCATGTTCCATCCAGCATCGTGGGCTTCTCCTGGCGCTCATGCCAGGGGGGGGCGTCCATCCATTCTCCGCCCACCCTCTTTCCCCACGGCTCCATCTGGTCAGGGTGCTGCCCGCCCGCTTCTCCCGGCGCTCATGCATCCGTCCATCCATCACCTTAGCTGGGCTCAATCTAGCATGGTCGGGGGGGCCGCCGTCCGCTTCTCCCTTTCATTCCTGTGTTCCTGCCAGCGCTGTGGGGGCCGTCTGTTTCTCCTGGTGCTCATGCCGGGGGGGAGCGGGGGGTCCATCCATCCTCCTCCCACCCACTTGCCACTCACCCACCAGTTCACCTCCCTGGAACCATGCCGTGCATCATGGATGGGACGCCCACACACCTCCCAGTTCTCATGGGGGGCGCTCACCTGCCTTCTCACCTCCTGGTATTTACATGGGGCATCATGGGGGGGCATCCACCGCTTCAGTCACAAGTGTTTATATCGTGGCGTTTTGGCCCCAGGATTTCTGTCATAACGTTTCTGCCCGGGTTATCTGTCATAGCGTTTCTGTCTGGGCGTTTAGTCTCAGCGTTTTTTTTTCTGTCATAGCATTTTTCTGTCATAACGTTTTTCTGTCATAGTGTTCCTGTCATAGCGTTCCTGTCATAGCGTTTCTGCCTCAGCATTTCTGCCTCAGCATTTCTGTTGTAACGTTCTGCCCCAGCATTTCTGTCATGGTGTTCGGCCCCAGTGTTTCTGTCATGGCGTTTCTGCCCCAGCTTTTCTGTCATAGCGTTCTGCCCCAGCTTTTCTGTCATAGCGTTCTGCCCCAGCTTTTCTGTCATAGCGTTCTGCCCCTGCTTTTCTGTAGTAGCGTTCTGCCCCGGCATTTCTGTCATAGAGTTGTGCCCCAGCATTTCTGTCATAGCGTTCTGCCCCGCCATTTCTGTTATAGCGTTCTGCCCCGGCATTTCTGTCACAGCGTTCTGCCCCGGCATTTCTGTCATAGCGTTTCTGCCCCAGGATTTCTGTCATAGCGTTTCTGCCCCAGGATTTCTGTTATGGCGTTTCTGCCCCAGGATTTCTGTCATAGTGTTTCTGCTCCAGTAAGTAAATCTAAAAAATGGATAGTGCTGCGCTAATCCTAGGCATTTATCAAAAAAAAAAAAAAAAAAAAATTTATTAGTTGATGGTATGTATACAAGGCTTGAATGCGTGACTGTTGTTAAAATCTGATAGGCGTAAGGTGGTGTTTAGTTAAAAAGTGTGGTGGCTAAAATGGTGGTAAGTACAATATAAGTACCCCCTGGGATCTGAGCAGGGGTCTAAATCCCGCATAAGGGGGCGGCGATAGTAATGAGTGGGATCAATAAAGTTAGGTGGGATCAAATTAAAAAACAATATAAAACAGTACTACTATAAGATAATATATAACATGAGTGACTGTCAATAATAAATATAGTGCATAACATTGGGGGTAAATGCATCCACAGTGGGGGGTACCCTATGCTAATTAGTGCTAGTATAAAGTGCAGTGTGAAAGAGCCCATTCAAGGCAGTGAGGTAGTAGTGAACTGCTAATTCATACAGTGCAAATGTGCAAAAAATATTTATACAAAAAATATATGAATAATATAGTGTCTCAAATCCGTGTAAAAGGTTTGGCAGGAAAAAAGTCTTATAAAACCAAAACACAAAAGTCCTTAAAAATTCAACAAATTGTGACGACAACGTCTTGACATGCACACGTTGCAGTTAAAGTGCTCCAGTGCAACACATCCAGTGCTTCTTCGTGTGACACCACTCAGGTTAGGTAATGGCCCCTTACCTTTAGGTAATAGGGCAACAGCATGTAGCCACAATGACTCTTTAGAATCCTCCTATGAGCTCCAACGCGTCCCTCACCAACCTACGTCCTGGGATGGGGTTCCCTCAGGTATAGTGCCAGGGCGGGGGGTATAAAGGATGATAGGCAAAAAGGAAAAGGCCAATAGTGTAATCCCGTTTTTGGTAGATTGAACCTCTTTTATTAAAAATATATAGGTACTCACATTAAAAAATGAACAACAGCGAATGTAGTCCAACGAGCGGCGAGCTCGTGTGCCTCTGTGGTGATTGCAGCCTGTCTCGTCCCTACGCGTGACGTCACACCACACGTGACTTCATCAGGGGATGATTACAGGCTTAAAATTATGTCTTTAAATAGTTCAGAATTGGCCGTAATGGAGCGGCCATTTTCTTGGAGTCTAAAGGAAGTGGGTAAGCGGCCATTTTCCCAAGGATTGTGCGCCGCTACTTCCGCTGGGGTGTACGTCTGTGTAACGTCCCAGCTGGCTAGTTCGACCAATAGGAACAGTCCAGGCATCGATAGTGTCTCTTAGTGTCAGCAGAGAGAGTCAGTTTCTACTCCATTAGCCGGAGCCCGGCGAGGGAGTGATTTGATGGGGACAATGGATGAGTGCTATCGCTGGCTACATAGTAGTAAGGACCGAGTGTTGGAAATAATTTAGACCTTGACGGGTTTATCGATCAGGTCGAGTGCTAATCCACATGCAAAGGACACATCCTGCAACGCTATTATTTAAGTCTGTGGTTTAAGGCCAGGGGGAAGAAAAGCAGCAGACACCAGTGGCATAAACAATGTATATACATAAACATATTGAATAAAAACAATAAATATAATAATAAGGTGAATGACCATTAGTAAACATATACCCCTGAAATATTGGTATATGTTAATTACTTATTAGTTTAATAAAGGATGAGGGAACTTGAGTGAATGGGGAGACATAAAATCAGTTTAATATTGAAAAGTGTAAGGCGGGGAAAAAACAGAAGATATATCTTTTTTGAGGGCGTTAATATAATTGTGGCAAGTGATAATGTATACAATACCTCTATAAGTGGGTCTCTTGTCTTGCAGTGCATACTGACTATGTTTTTATTGTATGCCACCGTTGAAGGTGAGGTTATGCGGACTACAGAAATGAAACAGTCACAGTGTGTGTCTTTCCATAAAAGCAGGGAAGGCATAACACTGTGTAAGTTAAGAGTATAATAAAGATATTAAAAAAGATATTATAAAAATATTGTAAAAATATTGAGAGGGTGTTCTTTAGAACAAGTAAAATTAATAATTATAATTAATTGAAGGTTAAAAATCGCTCAGGAAACAGTTGAGATCAAACTCTATGTTTAGGCCACGGGGCCAGAATGTGTCTAGGGTGAAGATCCATTTGGATTCTAGTTTGCTGAGGGTTCTCACCTTGTGGCCTCCCCTCCAGTGTTTAATGTATGGGGTGATACCCCAAAAACTCAGGTGGGTGGGGTCTCTGTTGTGGCAGGTTAAGAAATGTTTGGACACACAGTGTTTATCGTAGCCATTAAGGATGTTTTTGACATGTTCCTTAATGCGGACTCTCAAGGGTCTTTTTGTGCGGCCTACATATTGGAGGCCGCAGCTACATTCCAGTGCGTATACAGCCCCTTCGGTATTGCAACAAATGAAATCTTTGATTGTATAATTTTCTCCTGTGCTGGTGGAGGTGAAATCAAGCATTTTTTTGTTTGGGCGTTTGGTCCTTAGGCAGGCGAAACACCTTTTGCATGGATAAAATCCATTCCCAGTAAAAAAGGAAAACGGTTTTTTAGGTGGGTCTACAACATTTTTGACTACTATATCTCTGATTGTGGGTGCCTTTTTATATATAAATTTTGGTTTTTTGGGGAGGATGTCTTGTAAATGCTTATCTGCCAATAGTATGTGCCAGTGGTTCTTGATTATTTTTTCAATTTTTCTATATTGTACATTAAAATCCAGGATAAGGGGTATTCTGCTCCAGGATTTCTGTCATAGTGTCTCTGCCCCAGGATTTCTGCCATGGCGTTTTTTTTCTTTTTTCTGTCATGGCGTTTTTCTGTCATGGCATTTTTCTGTCATGGCGTTTATTCAGTCATGGCGTTTTCGGTCATGGCGTTTTCTGTCATAGCATTTCTGTCATAGTGTTCTGCCCCAGCATTTCTGGCTCGGCGTTCAGTCTCAACTTGTCTGTCTTGGCATTCAGTCTCAGCATTTCTGTCATAGCGTTTCTGCTCCAGGATTCTGTCTTTGCATTTCTGCATCAGTCTTTCAGTCTCAGCGTTCTGTCATAGCTTTTCTGCTCAGGATTTCTGTCATGGCATTTCTGCCTCAGGGGTTCTGCCCCAGGATTTCTGTCATTGCATTTCGGCCTCAGCGTTCTGTCATAGCGTTTCTGCCCCAGGATTTCTGTCATGGCATTTCTGCCTCAGCGTTTCTGCCCCAGGATTTCTGTCATTGCATTTTTGCCTCAGCATTTCAGTCTCAGTGTTTCTGTCATTGCGTTTCTGACCAGGATTTCTGTCATGGCATTTCTGCCTCAGCGTTTCTGCCCGGGATTTCTGTCATTGCATTTCTGCCTCAGCGTTCTGTCATAGTGTTTCTGCCCCAGGATTTCTGTCATGGCATTTCTGCCTCAGCATTTCTGCCCCAGGATTTCTGTCATTGCATTTCTGCCTCAGCGTTTCTGTCATTGCGTTTCTGCCCCAGGTTTTCTGTCATTACGTTTCTGCCTCAACATTCAGTTTCAGCATTTCTGTCATAGCGTTTCTGCCCCAGGATTTCTGTCATAGCGTTTCTGCCCCAGGATTTCTGTCATAGTGTCTCTGCCCCAGGATTTCTGTCATGGCGTTTTTTTCTTTTTTCTGTCATGGCATTTTTCTGTCATGGCGTTTTCCTGTCATGGAGTTTTTTCAGTCATGGCGTTTTCGGTCATGGCGTTTTCTGTCATAGCATTTCTGTCATAGTGTTCTGCCCCAGCATTTCTGGCTCGGCGTTCAGTCTCAACTTTTCTGTCTCGGCATTCAGTCTCAGCATTTCTGTCATAGCGTTTCTGCCCCAGGATTTCTGTCATAGCGTTTCTGCCCCAGGATTTCTGTCATGGCGTTTCTGCCCCAGGATTTCTGTCATAGCGTTTCTGCTCCAGGATTTCTGTCATAGTGTCTCTGCCCCAGGATTTCTGTCATGGCGTTTTTTTCTTTTTTCTGTCATGGCGTTTTTCTGTCATGGCGTTTTTTCAGTCATGGCGTTTTCGGTCATGGCGTTTCTGTCATAGCATTTCTGTCATAGTGTTCTGCCCCAGCATTTCTGGCTCGGCATTCAGTCTCAACTTGTCTGTCTTGGCATTCAGTCTCAGCATTTCTGTCATAGCGTTTCTGCCCCAGGATTCTGTCTTTGCATTTCTGCATCAGTGTTTCAGTCTCAGCGTTCTGTCATAGTGTTTCTGCTCAGGATTTCTGTCATGGCATTTCTGCCTCAGCGGTTCTGCCCCAGGATTTCGGTCATTGCATTTCGGCCTCAGCGTTCTGTCATGGCGTTTCTGCCCCAGGATTTCTGTCATGGCATTTCTGCCTCAGCGTTTCTGCCCCAGGATTTCTGTCATTGCATTTTTGCCTAAGCATTTCTGTCTCAGTGTTTCTGTTATTGCGTTTCTGCCCAGGATTTCTGTCATGGCATTTCTGCCTCAGCGTTTCTGCCCGGGATTTCTGTCATGGCATTTCTGCCTCAGCATTTCTGCCCCAGGATTTCTGTCATTGCATTTCTGCCTCAGCGTTTCTGTCATTGCGCTTCTGCCTCAGGTTTTCTGTCATTACATTTCTGCCTCAGCATTCAGTTTCAGCATTTCTGTCATAGCGTTTTCTGTCATAGCGTTGCTGTCCTTGCGTTTCTGCCCCAAGATTTCTGTCATAGCGTTTCTGCTCCAGGATTTCTGTCATAGTGTCTCTGCCCCAGGATTTCTGTCATGGTGTTTTTTTCTTTTTTCTGTCATGGCGTTTTTCTGTCATGGCGTTTTCCTGTCATGGAGTTTTTTCAGTCATGGCGTTTTCGGTCATGGCGTTTTCTGTCATAGCATTTCTGTCATAGTGTTCTGCCCCAGCATTTCTGGCTCGGCGTTCAGTCTCAACTTTTCTGTCTCGGCATTTAGTCTCAGCATTTCTGTCATAGGGTTTCTGCCCCAGGATTCTGTCTTTGCATTTCTGCATCAGTGTTTTAGTCTCAGCGTTCTGTCATAGCGTTTCTGCTCAGGATTTCTGTCATGGCATTTCTGCCTCAGCGATTCTGCCCCAGGATTTCTGTCATTGCATTTCTGCCTCAGCGTTCTGTCATAGCGTTTCTGCCCCAGGATTTCTGTCATGGCATTTCTGCCTCAGGGTTTCTGCCCCAGGATTTCTGTCTTTGCATTTCTGCCTCAGCATTTCAGTCTCAGTGTTTCTGTCATTGTGTTTTTGCCCAGGATTTCTGTCATGGCATTTCTGCCTCAGCGTTTCTGCCCCAGGATTTCTGTCATCGCATTTCTGCCTCAGCGTTCTGTCATAGCGTTTCTGCCCCAGGATTTCTGTCATGGCATTTCTTCCTCAGCATTTCTGCCCCAGGATTTCTGTCATTGCATTTCTGCCTCAGCATTTCTGTCATTGCGTTTCTGCCCCAGGTTTTCTGTCATTACGTTTCTGCCTCAGCATTCAGTTTCAGCATTTCTGTCATAGCGTTTTCTGTCATAGTGTTGCCGTCCTTGCGTTTCTGCCCCAAGATTTCTGTCATAGCGTTTCTGCCTCAGCGTTCAGTCTCAGCATTTCTGTCATAGCGTTTCAGCCTCAGCGTTTCTCAGAGGGGCATTGTTGTTCAGTCACGGCATATACTTCGGTAGCTGTTTTCATCTTCGTTGGTTGTCATGTCTCATTGTTTCTTTGTTCATGTTTGTACCTGGGTCAGTTAGCTAGGGCACACATGTCAGGATCTGTCACGTCTACAGATCCATACGGGCTGAGGTTTCGTTTGTTAATGATTGTTGACCACAATCTGCTTGCCCGTATACCATACGTCATACGTTCATTCAGCACACCTGTACGACTACCCACCACGGTCTGTGGGTACACCAGCCCTGAGTTTTCAGTAATTACCTGTCTCTGCGCTGCAGGTTACTCGGACTCACTCACTACTTACACGAGGGTGGGGGGGGTCTGTCATCAGGTTCATTTTACGCGCAGTGGTCTTGACAATTCTGCTCATGTTCCCATACTTAGGTAGGCACAGAGGGGCGTTGTTGTTCTCATGTCTGGTTGTCTGTCATTTCTCTAGTTTGTGTTCTCAGGTTGGGCTCTATTGGCATGCATACCATTATCAACCATGCTTGCACTCACTTTCATCAGTCCTGCCCGTTGTCAGGGCTAATTTATTGGTGCAGATGTAATTTCGCCACTGGGCTCACCCTTGGGTCGGAAGCAGTCATCAATCTTCTTTCAGTTGACGTCCTGTTGCTTAGAGGCTCTGGTTACCGCCAGGGATTCGTAGTCTCTCTCAGGGTGTGTGCTGACGGTCCTTAAGTGGTAGGTTGGGAAAATGTCGTCATGATTCTGGATTCCACTCTCGGCTCTGATCTCTTGTCTAGGATGTTGTCTGGAGAACTGCTCAGGGACGTCAGTCCAGTCATCTTTTCTGATCCCCAGCCTGTTCCAGGTAGGGGGGTTTCAGTCACTTTGGGTATGATTGTATCATGCAATGGGACTTATTTCCGCGGGGTGGAGTCTGGCCCTTCTTCCTCGGTTCAGGATTGAGTCTCGGTTGTCAGGTCACAGGCTGCAGCACGACCCGATCAAATCAGATGGGACCAGTGTTCTGTGTCTGGCATGGTTTCTCCATGTTGACAATACTTATTGCTATAGCGCATGGGCCTCATCCGCCTACTCCATCACATCCTTCAGGTATTCAGCATTTTGAACTCCTGCCAGTTGTCCTTTTGCACTCACCCTCGCACTTCCCCATACCAAGTATGGGTAGGCCAGGGGTTGGGGGCTTTTCACTGAGCACTTCACTGGTGTCCGTTTGAAGTTTCGATCTTCTCAGCCATCATTTTGCAGGGGCTCCTCGGGCCAGCCATTGCTCCTCTTGCTCCATGTATCTTCTCATTCACAAGCAGTTCATTCTCATGTCTGGGTTGTCTCAAGCTTCAGGCCCAATCCAATCTTTCACGGGACGTTTAGTTGGGTTCTGGGTAGCTTCGCAGGTTCTATAGGTGGTTCCGTCTCATCACCAAGTCAGGATCGGTCATAGCGGATACTTACCGGATACATACTGTTGTCACCTGGGCGCGCACTACTCCACTTGATGGATTGTTACCTTCCCTTCTTCACCTAAATTTGTGTCTTTTTGCCCTCTTTCAGGCATACTGACCAGCCAGGCCAAGGCACACCTCAGGCCTTGGTGCTTAGGAGTATCACTTTCTAACTCAAAGACTCTGACTACAAGTGTAAGGCTGGCCAGAGGCTAGCCTGTATTTGTGGAAGGAGTCGTACACTAACACTGGCTGTGATTGGCTCTGCTCTTCCTTCCACATCGACTCTGGGGGACATTTATTAAAACTGGAGTAGACAGAATCTGGAACAGCTGTGTATGGCAACCAATCAGCTGCTATTTTCAGCATGTTCAGTTAAGCCTTGAAAAAGAAATGTAGACATTTACTGGTTGTCATGCACAGCTGCACCAGATTCTATCTCCTCCAGTTTTGATAAAATCGTGTGTGTGTGACGGGAAGGGTGTGCTGGCTGCTCATTGTAGCCAGTGTTTACACTTGTAATTGCCGTGATTGGTCACAGAGATCACAAGGTAGAGATCCACTCTCGTTGGCTGTGTACTACCTGTACCTGTCCACTGACAAGTGTGATCACATGCATTGATTGGTCACCACAATTATGTGGTGCAGACACACTTTCATTGGCTCTGTATCTTTTTTCTGTGATCTGCACTGTCCAATGACAGTGTCACCACAGTTACTGTGCTTGTGCACATACATTCAGTTATAATAGACGGTACTTAAAGGGGTTGTAAAGGTAAACATTTTTTCACCTTTATGCATTAAGGTGAAAAAACTTTTGACAGTACCGCCGCCCCCAGGCCCCCCGTTTTACTTACCTGACGCCTCGAATCTTCGCTGCTCGTCCTCGTCATCTTCATTGCAGCTCAGCCTGGTCGCTGATTGGCTGCAGTGGATGGATTGAAAGCAGCGCAGCCATTGGCTCGCGCTGCTGTCAATCACATCCGATGACGCGGCGCGCCGGGGGCGGGGCCGAGTGATACAGCGAGCGGCTATAGCCGCCGGCTGTATCACGGGAGCGCGCCCGCAAGCACTCACCACCGTGCGAGGGAGCTCGCATTAAGGTGGTAAATGCTTGCGGGGAGGAGCTGAAACAGCCGCCGAGGGACCCCAGAAGACCAGGTTCGGGGCCACTCTGTGCAGAACGAGCTGCACAGTGAAGGTAAGTATAACATGTTTGTTATTTAAAAAAAAAAAAAAATTAACTTTACAACCCCTTTAAGTGGTTAAGGTAAGGTCAAGAAATTGTTAGCTCTCTGTCTATATTCTGTGTATACAAGTGCATATGTAATGGCAGAGATCCTTTCTTCTGTGGATTTTGTGTATCATTAAGACTGTCACTTGTGGCACAGTAATTAAAGCTGAAGTTTAGGTACTGACATTTTTGCATAGTTACATTAATACAGCTTGGGCCATATGTGTCAAGTATGTAAGTATACGTGTGCCAAATCAATGGGATCCCCATGGAAGTAGCAGTGATCACTGCTAGTTTTCGGGTTCCAGTGCTTGTAAGCAGGCTGAAGCAATCAGTAAGTGCTGTCCCGGCTGGAATGCTTTGCTTGGTCTTTTAGTGTTTTTGGCGGGTTCTTGTTTGGGTCCGGCCCACTTGCCTGTGTGATATAAAATGGGACAGTGGTCCGGTTCAGGGGAGCCATCATCAGCCCCATAGGAGAGAGCTACAAGAGAGAAAAACCAAGGAATTCCAGGGCAATCGTGTTTTTTTGAGACCCGTAAGACAGGGACATCTTAATAGCATCATGGGCCCCTGGGCAAAGTAATGCTATGGGGCCCCTACAAGCCTGCCCAATTTATGCACCTACTCCTAAGAATTAAAGTATAATATTTTCTACTTTCTGCTAATAAACATATCAAATTTGAAAAATGCAAAACATGTCTCCATAAATGTAAACCAACATGTATCCTGCTACATGTCTTTGGTATAAAAAATCCCTGAGAGAGCTGTACTATCTCAGCCCCCCTCACACCTGTACGCTCGCAGCCCCCCTTCACACTTGTACGTTTGCAGCCCCCCTTCACACCTGTGCACTCTCAGTCCCCTCACACCTGTACACTCTCAGCCCCCTTTACACTTGTATGTTCGCAGCCCCCCTCACACCTATACACTCTCAGCCCTCCTCACACCTGTATGCTCTTAGCCCCCCTCACACCTGTACGCTCTCAGCCCCCCCACACCTGTACGCTCTCAGCTCCCCTCACACCTGTAGGCTCTCAACCCTCCTCACATTTGTACGCTCGCAGTTCCCCTCACACCTGTATGCTCTCAGCCCCCCCACATCTGTACGCTCTCAGCCCCCCTACGCCTGTCTGCTCTCAGCCCCCCCTTACACCTGTATGCTCGAAGCCCCCCTCACACCTGTATGCTCGCAGCCCCCCTCACACCTGTATGCTCGCAGCCCCCTCACACCTGTATGCTTGCAGTCCCCCTCACACCTGTACACTCTCAGCCCCCCCACACCTGTACGCTTTCAGCCCCTTCACACCTGTACGCTCACAGCCCCCCTCACACCTGTATGCTCGCAGCCCCCCTCACACCTGTATGTTCTCAGCCCCCCCACACCTGTACGCTCTCAGCCCCCCTCACACCTGTAGGCTCTCAACCCTCCTCACATTTGTACGCTCGCAGTTCCCCTCACACCTGTATGCTCTCAGCCCCCCCACATCTGTATGCTCTCAGCCCCCCCACGCCTGTCTGCTCTCAGCCCCCCCTTACACCTGTATGCTCGCAGCCCCCCTCACACCTGTATGTTAGCAGCCCCCCTCACACCTGTATGCTCGCAGCCCCCCTCACACCTGTATGCTTGCAGTCCCCCTCACACCTGTACACTCTCAGCCCCCCCACACCTGTACGCTTTCAGCCCCTTCACACCTGTACGCTCACAGCCCCCCTCACACCTGTATGCTCGCAGCCCCCTCACACCTGTATGCTCTCAGCCCCCCCACACCTGTACACTCTCAACCCCCCTCACATATGTACGCTTGCAGTTCCCCTCACACCTGTATGCTCTCAGCCCCCCACACCTGTACGCTCGCAGTTCCCCTCACACCTGTATGCTTTCAGCCCCCCCACACCTGTACGCTCTCAGTCCCCCCACACCTGTACGCTCTCAGCCCCCCACTCACACCTGTATGCTCGCAGCCCCCCTCACACCTGTATGCTTGCAGTCCTCCTCACACCTGTACACTCTCAGCCCCCCACACCTGTACGCTCTCAGCCCTCCTCAAACCTGTACGCTCACAGCCCCCCCTCACACCTGTATGCTAACAGTCCCCCTCACACCTGTACGCTCTCAGCCTCCCTCACACCTGTACGCTCTCAGCCCCCTCCTCACACCTGTACGCTCTCAGCCCCCTCCTGTACACTCTCAGCCCACCTCACACCTGTACGCTCGCAGCCCCCCTCACACCTGTATGCTTGCAGCCCCCCTTCACGCCTGTACGCTCGCAGCCCCCCTTCACACCTGTACACTGGCAGCCCCCCTTCACACCTGTACGCTCGCAGTCCCCCTCACACCTGTACATTCGCAGCCCCCCTCACACCTATACACTCTCAGCCCTCCTCACACCTGTACACTCTCAACCCCCCTCACATCTGTACGCTCGCAGTTTCCCTCACACCTGTATGCTCTCAGCCCCCCCACACCTGTACGCTCTCAGTCCCCCCACGCCTGTACGCTCTCAGCCCCCCCTCACACCTGTATGCTCACAGGCCTCCTCACACCTGTATGCTTGCAGTCCCCCTCACACCTGTACACTCTCAGCCCCCAACACCTGTACGCTTTCAGCCCCCCTCACACCTGTACGCTCACAGCCCCCTCACACCTGTATGCTCGCAGTCCCCCTCACACCTGTACGCTCTCAGCCTCCCTCACACCTGTACGCTCTCAGCCCCCTCCTCACACCTGTACGCTCTCAGCCCCCTCCTCACGCTTGTATGCTCTCAGCCCCCCCTCACACCTGTACACTCTCAGCCCACCTCACACCTGTATGTTCGCAGCCCCCCTCACACCTGTACGCTCGCAGGCCCCCTTAACGCCTGTACGCTCGCAGCCCCCCTTCACACCTGTATGCTGGCAGCCCCCCTTCACACCTGTACGCTCGCAGCTCCCCTCACACCTGTACGCTCTCAGCCCCCCTCCTCACACCTGTATGCTCTCAGCCCCCCTCACACCTGTACACTCTCAGCCCCCCTCACACCTGTACACACGCAGCTCCCCTTCACACATGTACGCTCGCAGCCCCCCTCACAACTGTATGCTCACAGCCCCCCTCACACCTGTACAATTGCACTCCCCCCTCACACCTGTACACTCTCAGCCCCCTTACACCTGTATGCTCTCAGCCCCCCCAACGCCTGTACGGTCTCATCATCAGCCCCCTTCACACTTGTACGCTCCCAGCCCCCCTCCTCACACCTGTACGCTCTCAGCCCCCCTCACACCTGTACGCTCTCAGCCCCCCTCACACCTGTATGAGCCCTTACTTGTTAGGTGGTGTTCCTTGTCCCAGCTCTTGTGTAAGGATGAGCTCCGGCGTGTTCGCACACTCCACGTGCAGAGCCCGATCTCTGCAGCCGCACATTGGGAAAATGTCTCACTGCCTGTGATTAGCGCAGCGCCATGCTGACTTCCTGGCGGGCTCTGCACGTGGAGTGTGCGAACACACCGGAGCTCATCCTTACTCTTGTGCAGCACAAACGAGGAGTGTACATGCAGGAATTTACCAGAGGGGGCAGCAAAGAGCCCGATGTGAGAGCTCAATAACACTCACACACATTTTGAAAAGCCAGTGCAGACATAGAGCTCTCCTGCACCCGCCCCTGTATTCTCCCATCCCTGCCAGACAGCTGGGCCCTTCTAGACGCTCGGGCCCCTCACTAGTGTATGAGCTCTGTCCCCCCCTGATGGCGGCCCTGCCCGCCAGACTGCCTGTGCCCGCTAAACCCGACTCCCTTACCCCACTGCTACTTCTATTTGTCTGGCTCTGATGGGGCCCCATGTGAACCTGCTCAGTAAGACGGCCCTGCCGTAAGGGATGGAGATGACCGAAGAGACCCGTAGGAGAAGGTGAATGCCGCCTAAAAAACTGACAGCTGGACCTGATCGGTCTGTCAGTGTGAAAGGGGCCTAAGGTCTCGTTCACACAGGGCATACTACACTGTGTTTACCCACTTGAGGATGCACAGGTGTTCTGTGCATCTCTGTGCAGGCAGTCCCATTCATGTCACTTGGGATGCAGTGGCATGCCCCCTAACTGTGTGAGATAGGGGACATGCACCTGCACCTGCTTGGATGTCAAATTGGTAGCAGTAGATGTGTCCTTACAGTGGCTGCATCCCAATTGACATCAATGGAACTGCCTGCACTGGGATGCACAGAACACTTGTGCATCCCCATGCAGTTAAACATGGGCAAATGCTGTAGTACACCCTGTGTGAACAGGGCATAATTCTGAATTATGTGATACATTTTTCAGAGTTGCGTGTGACACTTTTTTAGTAGATCCGCTACTCTATAAATGTCAAGCACTGTGTTTAGATTATCAATCTTGTTGATCATTGCAGTGCGGTCACATGCCTCCCACTGGCTCTCTGTGTGTGGTCCACCATGTATGAGGCACCAGAGGATAGCACAGTGGTATCAGGGTGCCGGTGTTCTATCGAATAGTGCCCACCGTCAAAGTGCCCACGCATGCGCAGTACGGAAGGGCACTCCAGCTGATTTCCCGATCAGCTGGTGTGACGTCACCATGGTGCATGCGCACATCGTAGGAGGTATCTTTTGACGGGAGATACCACCTCACTGGCACAATTGAAAGCAATGCAAACAGCGGAGGGAGACCGTAGTTGTCAGATTGTGCCTTACTGGTGCAGGGCGGGTTGTGGCTGTGTTGCAGGGAGGGTTTTGTCTGTGTTGCAACCCACCCTTACACACAGGCAAAACCAGCCGTTCAACACAGCCACAATCCACCGTGCAACACACACAAAACCGGACCTTCAGCACACTGTAAACCCACCTCACAACAGCGAGGCACAATCTGACAACTGCGGTCTCCCTCCGCTGTTTGCAAAGCTTTTAATTGTGCTCGTGAAATGGTATCTCCCGTCGAAAGATACCTCCTACGATGTGCGCATGCGCCATGGTGACGTCACGCCAGCTGATCAGGAAATCAGCTGGAGTGCCCTTCCATACTGTGCACGCGTGGGCACTTTTCAATAGAACACGGGGCCCCAAAACAAACCGCCAGGTATCTCCAACTGACAGTATAACTAAAGTTTCAACATCATACAGAAGCCATCCCTCTGATTGTTCTTTTTTTCTTTGTATTAAAAAAAGCTTTACTGTAAAGTCGCAGCCTCATTGGGGATAGAAAGGGCTACATGGGAGGATGTGATCAAGTAAGAAACCCCCAATGCTGTAGTGTTCATTTTCATTGCCACGGAAATTGGAGGGGGGGAGTTGGATTAACCCACCTGGGTACACCTAATAACCCTGTGCAGTGCCAATTTCCCCTGCTTCCTGGTGCCCCGTCTCCTCCCTGCAGTGCTGCCAGATTCCCTCCTCTCCTCTCTCCGCAGAGAAAATGACTGGTGAATCTCTGTCCTCAGTTCCTTTCTCTGTCTTAAAAGTGAGACATCAGAGGTCTGTTACAACCAGTGTAAAAATATCCTAGGATGGACTTCTGCGCTACTATATTGAAACCGTGTGGAAAATAAAATGTAATATTAATAATGTTGATGCTGCAAAATCGAATATAGTGAACACCCCTCACTATTAATAGAACTAAGAAAATGCACAATCGTGATAAATTGTGTAAGTGATTCTGCGCAACAATTACTCAATACATAGTGCTAATGCATGAAAACTGCACACCTAATAAAATTTCTCCCAGTATGGAACCACAGTAAATAAAGATGTGAATCAAAAGTGAATGTCCTTCAATAATAAGAAAAACATAAAACATAAAAACGTGAATCAAAGTGACTAAGTGCTGTTCAATCACATAAATCGCATACAAAAACATACATAAACTGTGACTGATAAAGTGAACATGCGTTGCTGGGTGATCTGGTGACTGTTCGTGGCAATGGATACCCACTAGGGGCTCCCAGAACTCTCACCTCAATGACACAATAAAAGTGCCTGTGTGCATTCAGTGGGTCTGTGCTGGTTCTGGTCCAGTTTTAGTGTTGGCGTCCTAATCCGTCTTAGGGGAGAAGACACTTCCTCCGATAGATGGGCTCCATATAAGGGTAGTTAAAAGCAAAGGACTCCAATAGTGTAATATTGTTAAGCCAAGGAATTTATTAAAATATTATAACTGCTTACATAAAAGTAAACGACAAAGCGCCAAACAACAGTGGAACCAGCGTGTTAGCGGTACTCGCTACGTCACTTCCGGTCCGCACTACGTATTTCCGGTTACGTCCTACGCGTTACGTCATATCACGTGACTTCTGTAACGCGTAGAATTTTCTTTCGAAAATCGTATCTAAGAATTTTCGTATGAATTTCACACCATTAGTGGGCTGCAGCAACGGCCGATTTTTGTGCGGCAATCAAATTTGAGGAATCAGACATGTTGGAAATTTTTAGAAAAACGAACGATTTTCTAATCAATGATGGGAGAATCGTGTGAGAAATGTAATAAGTAAAGAAAATTTACGGAGAGAAAAGAAGATTTCCGGCCACGAAAATTCTTTTCTGTAGCAACATGAGGTGAAATTGAAGGCCGAATTTCGAAAATAAATGGTGGCACCATCGGATCACAAAAAAAAAAAAACGAACTTTCTGATTTTGAAAAGAAAATTTGTTCGAAATTCGACCGTGTATGGCCTGCTTAAGGCAGTGAAACTGATCAAATCACCTGTGCAAAATAATGGAAAGTCTGAAAACATGACCTGTTGGGGCGTCTTGAGGACTGGAGCTGAGAAATCCTTGATATTTGACCAAAGCCCCCCAAATGGGGCTCCTAAAAAAATTAATAATTAAATAAAATTGTAAAAAATATTAAAAATAAAAACTACTGATACCAAACTCTGCTCTACTGACACAAAAACTACATGCAACTTTTTTTGTAATGCAGCACACCACAGTGCAAGGGAATGGATGGCACTGCAGCACACTAATGTTCATAATGCACATTACCGTGGCACAAGGCTAGGTGTACACTTGCAGTTGGGGGGGGGGCAGTAAAAACACAAGGATAAGCAGCATGCTTTCTCTTAAGCTGAAAAGGCAATGGACAGGGATGTACACATGTCACCTTAATGGGGTTGTGCCGCAAACTGAATTGGTGAGGATTATTAGGCGTTAAAACAGGCAGTGAAGATGCCTCTGAAAAGTGATCGACCATGGAAAATGTGTACACAGGTCCTTCACTTGATTTTTCCTATTCAAACCATGGAGTGCAGAAGCTAATTATCATTAATAAGCACATGCGAGCCTCAGGTGATATACATCTAGACCCATAGGAAACACCTCTCCCTGGTCTAACTTTCTTCCTGTGAATGTACCTATCAAGCTCACACTCTCACCCAGTTCTATATGTGAATTTACATAAAACGGGTTCTGTAAAATTGAAGTATTGATGGAGGAAGCCTCATCATCTGCTGCACTATTCCATGATAAAGATGATTTCTGCTGTCCAATTTGTCAGGAGATCTTCCAAACTCCAGTGAGAATTGAGAGCTGTCGGCATGTGTGAGTACCTGATCGTGGTGTTTTTTTTTAATTTCATATTATAGATGAGTTTTAGGTTGTTGGTCATACCTTTCTGTACATGTTTTCATGTGACTTAGATGTGCATCGGGTTTCCAGGCTTCTGTAAAATTCACCATCTTGGTTGGGATCTGTGCTACTCTAATTCAGGGTGTTGTGCTATCTCTATTGTATCAGTGGACTTTCTTTTCATAGAAAAGCAGTGTGAACAGCAAGCTTTTATGAACGTTTCATCAAGCTATGAGCAGATTTCTTTAAGCCTTTAGCCCAGGTTTACATTGAGGGCGGGTTTGAAATTGCGTGTCTTCAGCTGAACTCGCACGATTTCAAACTGGCAAAGCAGTCCGACTTTGGGAGTGATTTGACAGACATCTAAGTGGTTCATGCACAGATTTCTATTCCAATCGCCCCTGAAGTCGCCAAAGAAAGGTACAGGAACAACTTTTGGGAATCGGCGTTGCACTAATTCGGATGGTGCCGTTGCTAGCAATAGCCAACAATTTGACATGTCCAAACATCCCGATGTGAGTGGGGGCTTAAAGATACACAAATTTCAATGGAAGTGTGATTGTCACTTAAAGCAACCTGCTAGCAGGCTTTTAATAAGCTTCAAGTAGCCCAGCCTGCCAGCAGCTTGTTCATTGTGGCAATCAATACTCCCATTAGGATCTGTGTTCAACATTTACAAACTGGAGTTGAATGGTACTTTAACCACTTGCCTACTGGGCACTTAAACCCCTTTCCTGCCCAGACCAATTTTCACCTTTCAGCGCTGTCACTCTTTCAATGAAAATTTAGCGGTCATGCAACACTGTACCCAAATGAAATTCGAAGGGCAAAGATAGGTGGAACAGTGGGCACTGGTAGGTGGCACTGATGGCCAGCACTGGTGGGTACTGATAGGTGGCACTGGTGTTCTCAGATGAGGCAGCTGCGGCTCTCTGTGTGAGGGACCGATGCCCCTCTAACAGCATCAGGGGAAAAAAAAAAATACAGATTACCGATCTTCTTCTTCTGTTTTACATCCCGTGTTTAGCTCGCCTTGACTGACAGCTGATAACGTGGTGCGGGGTTGGGATCGGCCCCTTACTCCGATCCGTGATCAGCCGAGTTTCATAGACTCGGTGATCACAGAGCGTGCTGTGTGCGACCCGCAGGGACACGCAGACGGCGCATGCTCGGGAGGATGTCTGGCAATTAAGGCCCACGCTGTAGCCGTCTTTTGGCTATAGCACGGGCGGCAAGAAGTTAAAAGCTTCACCAAAGCTTGCTGGAAGCTCTGTAAATGCTTTCTGTTCACACTGCTCTTCAGCCCCTCTGAAACAAGCCTTAAAGCTTCTAAAAAGTAAACTCCAGAAACCAGGCCAACACAATAGCCCACTTCAAGCATCAAGGAAAAAGGAAGGGCAACCTAGTTCACCAATCAAAATACATTAAGTGTTCCTACACCACTAAAAATAACAAATCGGTCAACTCCTCACCATATACTAAATGGATAGTGAGCCAAGATTTCCAGTGCAGGGAGTGCTCACAAATGTACAGAACAGCAAATAAAAGCTTCTAAGGTAATACTATCCAAAAAAATATTTGTATTCTAAAAATGGAGAAAGAGAGAAGTTTCTCCTGACAAAAATATTAAGGTGGTATTAAACCCAAAAGCAAGCATTTTATTTTGTTGCAGCTTACCAATTCTTAGATGTGATGGCTGCATTAGTTTTAATTTTTAGGCTTGCTTTCTTTTTATTTTCACCTGATGATCTGTCTGTTGATTTTCAACATAAAAAGCTTCCCTCTACTGTAAATGTCAGTTAAAAGTGTTGACAAACTACCACTGACAGGGGTGCTTACAATGATTAGCTTTTATTTAATCATGTAAAATCTTTGTCCCGAAAGGGGGAAAAAAGGTTTGACGTAACTGCTTATGTAACACTTCTGTGTGAGCTGGAGATTGGCTTCAATTTGTTAGAGTATTTAAATTTCGCTAGTCCATCTAACACATCGCATCCCCCCCCCCAGAGGAAGAGGCATACAGGAACCGGAGGGGTATTCATGAAGAAAAATGCAGCAACTTTAATCTAATGTTTCGATGTAAGCTGTAATATATTACATTTTTGGTATACCAATTTGTACACTCCTATGAAGGGCCATCCTGACCCTTGTGGGATGCACAGGTGTTCCATGCAGGCAGTCTGGTGACATCAATGACAGGCAGGTGGCTGTATGGATCTCTAAGCACATTCCAGAGTGTACATCCGTTAGAGTCCAATTCATTGAACAGAACAGTCTGTGCTCCGATCCATGTATCGGTTCCATGCGGATGTACAGTCAGGGATGTGCTGGGAAATTTGTGCAGCTCTTTCCGGCTGCCTGCTTGTCATTGATTTGAGTAGGCTGTCTTCATGGAACACCTGTGCATTAAACACGGCTGTATGGATTGGTTTGCCTGTGTTAATGAGGAATAATGCATGTGCATTATCCAACACATTTTAGATGTGCTTAGCAATGCAGAAGAATCTCTCGTGGCTGAAATTGTACAAATAAAAAAAATAAATAAAAAAATGGAGTGCAAATAGAACAAACTTTATTATGTTTCATTATTCTTATGATTAGGAATTTTATTATTATTAAGGTATAAGCATAAAGAGAACATTTAAAAATAAACATTCATACGTGTTTAGTCCATTGTGTAACAGAGTTAGCTGTAGTGATTACTTTATTTTCCAAATAAACATACAAATGTAAGTTATACCCGATTAGCAGTCAAGTCTGCCAACTGATATTAAAGCCCAACTCCAGGCAGGGAAAAAAAAAATCCCTTGCAGTGGGGCTACACCAGCACTGCAAGGATAAAGTATGTTTACTCAAACTTCTTCCCCCCCCCCCCCCCCCCCCATAATCTAGTGTGGGGATGCAGATGCTTCAGGGACTGGTCTATAGTAAAAGATACTTACTACCCATTGCTTCCGCTGATTGGCGCCCTCTAATCTGGCTGTACTGAGACTGCTTTGTTTTCTATTGAGGATTTTACATTTAATTCTCAGTGGGAGAGAGTATTTTTATTTATTTGCATAATTATAGTACAAACCTACTAAGGCAACCCTATCAATAAAGTTTTTGCAGAAAATGCTTTATGTCAGCTGTTAAAGCAAGTGGAGCACGTTGTCCTCTTTGCCGCGGGGCCATATGTAGAAGGGAGAGATCTGCACCAACAAGGGCATCAGACATCGAGATAGAAATGAGAAAGCACTCAGCTGGATGTACGTACTGCGGAAAGCAAGTAAGTTGGTGTTTTTGTCTTGGTATTTTCTACAGAATATGGGTATGTCACTGAGTGCTTGTTTTTTAAAATTGAACATGTGTACAAGACGCTACAAAGGTACTTAGCTGATAGAATAGCGTTTTGGCTTTGGAGCAGAAAACATTTGTTTTTTTCCTGCTAGGGTGATAAAGTAGTATGAGGATTTATACTATCTTGCAGTATCAAAAAGATTTGATGCTACATGTTTCAGAATAGCAGATGACTTTAAAATGGTTGTCTGTAGTCCCTGCTTGCTACTGCCTTCATGTAAAAGAGGCAGTGCCCTTAATATACAAAAAGGGAAAAATGACACCATTATTTATTTAGGGGCAGCCAAAATGGATATTTCCACTATGGTTGCTATATTTCCGGGAGCTGGACACTGATGCGTCTTGTCTAAGCATCTTCAATATTCAGTTCAGCTGCTATTCCTGCCAAATCACAGAAGCCTTTGTATTATGTGACCTCATTCACAAAATACAAAGGCTTCTCTGAATTGTCAGCAGAGGGGAGAGGTTGCCATAGCTGTTCTGTGTGTCTCGTCCCCCCCCCCCCCCCTCTCTCAGTCTTGGGTGTCTGTGTATGCTTCAGCAGAGCCATAAACCTGTCAGATATAAATTGGAGAGATGTTCAGGAAATGTTATGCACCTCCTTAGACTTCACATTATTTTACAAATTGGCTGAATTCCCGGATTTAAAGTTTGTTGTAAAGGCAGAAGATTTTTTTTTTTTTTTTTTTTTTTTTTATCTTAATGCATTCTAGCAGCCCCCCTAATACTTACCTGAGGTCCATCTAGATCCAGTGATGTTGCATGAAAGACTCTGCTTTCCAGGACTTCCCCCTCCCTCCCCTCCTCATTGGCTGAGACAGCAGCGTGACAACATTGGTTCCTGCTGCTGTCAATCAAAGTCAGTGAGCCAATGAGGAGAGATAGAGGGTGGGACTGGGCCGTGGCTCTGTGTCTGAATGGACACAGGGAGCTCAGCTCGGGTGCCCCCATAGCAAGCTGCTTGCTGTGGGGGCACTCAACAGGAAGGGGCCAGGAGCACCGAAGAGGGACCTGAGAAGTGAAGGATCAGGGCTTCTCTGTGCAAAGCCACTGCACAGAGCAGGCAAGTATAGACATGTTTGTTAGATTTTTTAATGATAAAAAAATCTAATTAGACTTTAGTATCACTTTTTAAAGTATCGGCCTTGACTAACCCAGAAAGAGAGAAGGGTCATTGTGTGCACACTATACATACAGCCCCAATAGCGAATGGGCCTATGCATTCCTGACGAAGGATTTACCCCTGTAGGTGGTTGCAAAGTACCTGGTGCTATTGCGTACCTGGTGACGACTGGAATGTTGTGGAGGCCTCCCTTGCACCTCCTGCCCAACACTCCCTGAAGGTTAAGACCGAGTGTGTGAGGGCACGGAGTGGCACTTGTGCCAGAGTAGTTGGCTGGTGAAGTCTGCTCTTAGGTGGACGAAGCTGGGGGGTCGCAGGCCTAAGAACAGGATACTGAGGCAGCTTGCCACCAGAGCAAAAGATGGTAGCAGAGCCAGTAAACGTGTGCAATTCGTTTAGTTCCAAATTTAGTTTAATGAATTTAGACAAATTCGAAAATATCAGAATTTTCGAATTTCCGAGTTTTTTCGGAAATCCAAAAATAAGAATGTCAATTTCAAAGAACGAAAATCTGAAAATTAAACTAAAAAAAAAATAATAACTTTGCTATTACTAACTATTAAATTATAGGTATTGGAATTTCCATTCAAATTTGGCTGTTGGTGAACGTAATGAATACGAATTTATCCGAAGTTACTAATTAGACCGTAAAAGCAAATGGAACGTAACTAATTTAATAATAAAAGCGTATTACGTTTCGTTCAATTTGTTTAGATACAGCATTCTTTATTTTGGATAATTCGTAACTTCAGATAAATTTTGTATTCGTTACGTTCACTAACAGCCAAATTTTAGAGGAAATTCCAATACCTATAATTTAATAGTTATTGTTAGAATTTGAAAATTCAAAATAACTTTATCTTTCGGATTTCCGGGGAAAAAAAAATCAAACAAACGCATTTTTCGGCAGTGCACATGTCTAAAGAGCCGGTATGCACGCAGTGGCAGTGGGGCAACAAGGGACCGAGTCAGCAGGCAGAGCAAGTCCAGGAGGCAGGCCAAGGTCAGAAACGGCAGGCAGACAAGTCCAGTAAACAAGCCGAGGTCAGGGCAAAAGCTGGGTCATACACAGGTAAGCAGGTTCAATGGATCAGGTCACAGAAATGCAGGTGCAAGCTGAAGACCATTCAGCAACTGCTTATGGTGATAGGCCAGTTTAAATAGGCCACTGGGCGCCAAGTACACACAACGCTAATTCGTATGTGCACATCTGCTGTATGTGAACGTGTGCGAGCATAATGCACTGAAATAGTAAATCTATTACCTTTTTGCCTAAAAGTATTAGCATTTGCACGTATAAGAATAAGCCACACTGTCTTTTTGGTGCTGGGAATCTGGTTTACCTTGGGGCTGAGCCACACTGCACACGTGGAGTTATCTGAGACAAATCTGAGCCCCGCAGCTGCGTCTAGCCACCTATGACTGCCAGCTGCTGAGGTGGCTCGGTGTCATATTAACCCCCAACACAGCACACAAAGCCGTTCAGGCCGGGTCACAGTGCCCCATGCGAGCAGCACTGCAGACACCGCCCGCCCCATCTCTCCTGACCAACTAAAGGGACCACAGGACTAACGGCAGCAGCGTTGGCAAATTGGAAGAGATCTAGAAAGATGTACACTGACCAGAGAGAGGGGGCGGGCGATGTGTATGACAGCTCTACTCTCCCGGCAGTAGTTCCTTCTAAAGCCCAGACTGCACACCCTCTGTAAGTTGTAGCTGCTTTTCAACAGCAGCCCCTCTGTCCTCTCTTCTGTCCTCTGAAGCAGGAACTCTTGAGCCTTACACCTTTGCAAGTTTTTGAACTCTGCACCCTATACGTAGTGCCCTCCTGAGCCCTTGCACCCTGTACGTAGTGCGCAATTTGGCCGCACCTACCTTTTCATGCAGTGTGCTCCCCACCTCCCTGTGGTGGGGGCGTGGTTCAGCCCTGGGTGACACCATCAAGTGCACTGTAGAAGGCTAGACAGGAGAGCCTGATGTGCTAGCCTTCCAAGTGTCTACTGCTCTGTCCTGCTCATGCTGTCACTCTGCAGCAGCAGGACCGAGCACTGTGGCAGGCTAGGGGGAAGAGAGCCACTCTGCTGCACAGTGCAGTAAAACGTGGGGGTTGACACCATGTTTTACCACACCAGGTGACACCAATCTTTGTAACGCCACTGGCGTTAACTGCGTGAGTAGTAAAGGACTGAAGATCTTCAGTCCCCCCCCCCCCCCCCAAAAAAAAAAAATGTAAGTCAGCAGCTACAAATGCTATATAGCTACTGATTTTTAAGAAAAATACATTTACCTGTTCAGAGATCTAGTACTGTCCTCACCTAGGCCAGTTCTTCACCAGTCTTTGGGTTTCTAACACCACTATGTCTAGTAAGGGAAGCCACTGTGAATTTGTGGCTTGACATCCGCCATCCCACTGCGCATGTGAGTCGCACTGCACATTGTGAATTGACCCGCAGCCTCCTGGGACCTGTGAGGTGGTCCAGAAGTCTGCGGCCGGGGGGGGGGGGGGGGTGGTTGCGCAAACTTCCACTCAGATTGCTGGAAAAGTGTCCAGAAGTAATAGTGGGTGTGGGGGGGGGGGGGAGTGTTGCAGAAAAAATGTAACTTTCCTTTTTGAGTGAAATTTTGTTTCAGGTGTTGTATAATTCCCAGCAGGTGACAGATCCGGGACAGCTGACTGGCCAGCAGACCTCACAGTTGGTTCCTCGCTTGCTCATTCTCTCAGCTCTGGTGTAGGCACTCCTAGGGGAGCAGGTCTCCCTGTGGTGCAGTCCGCAGGCTCTATGGGCGCTCACAAGGGCTCAGTCTCTCACAGGCTTCTACAGACAACACAGCAAGTCTGCACGCTTTGGATCGCAGCCACAAAAAAGTTTTCTCCCAGATTTGCCTGGACAAACTGTCATCTCCTCCTCTGAAGTGCAGAGGATCCTGGGTAGAGAAGTTCACAGCCCATTATCCTTTACAACCTACAGTTCCCATGATCCCTGACACCTGCATAGTAAGTTCCTTCTTCCCCCTAATTGTCTTTCCTTTTTGAAGGGGTTTGGGGGGTTCAGATAACGCCTACTCTAGCATCAGGTGGCAGTTAAGCCAGAGGTGAGAGGAAAAGCCCTTATGCAGCCACCCAGCCTTTCTGTCCACAGTAACCCAGTGATTGGAGAGAAAGAGAAGCAGCCACAGAGATGGCAGAGTCCCAGCGATGCACGCAGTGGCAGAGGGGAGGGAAGTGGAGGATCACACAGCCGGCTGCACCCATCTACATGTACTGAATATTAGTGAAGGGCAGTCCTATGCTTTAGCAGTGAATAGTGATGTAACTGCAGTTTATGTGCTAAAATATGTTTAAATGCAAAGTTCCCCTAGTAATACAATCAACCCCAGGTCCGGCAGACTGACCTAGTGAGATTGTACTAGGGGACAGCCTGTCCCCCAGTACAATTCCTACAATATTTGCTTTTTAGGGCAAATTGCTGCTTCCACAAAAAAATACACTAAAATCATTATTGGGGCACATAAACGCAACATAACTTACAAAATGGCTGTTAAATAGGGATGGGTGAACAGTTCGGGCCGAACTTTTGTTGTTCGGACATTCGGCGAACAAATGGGTCGTTTTGGCCATTTGTTCGCCCCCCCTGAACCGACCACAATGCATTGTGACGCTGATGCATTGCAAGCCCTGATTGGCTGAAGCGGTGAACGCTTCAACCAATCAGGGCACAGAGCACTGTCAGAGTCATGATTGGACACTCGTCAATTTTTTTGCAATCATGGCTGATTCCCGCCCCACAGTATAAAAGTATTCGGTGTGATTTCAGCGTGGAGAGAGTTAGAGCATGGCTCTGTTCAGTGCTGTTCGTGTGTTATACTGTGCTATTTTGCTTCAATTGTCAGTGTAGAATATTAGTTTAGTGTCAGTCTAGGGATAGTGTGAGTGTAGTGAGGAGGACCATCATTCAGCTTTTCATAGTGTGCAGCTAGAGTAGGGACAGCTCAGATAGTTTCACTGTAGTGTAGTGAGACCGTGTCAGTAATCTTGACATTAGTAAAAAATTTAAAATGCACCAAACGCCACTTTACATTGATTAAAGTGCATCTATGTACAGATTTCCACTTCTTTACATTTGCTTTATAAGCACTGCCCCCTCCCTACCAATGTCTGGGAGGACAACAAGGAGTGGAGAAGTTCCCTTGGCACTGTAAGGGGGCCAGCAACAAATGTGTCCACAGGCAAAGGTGGACGTGGTGGTCAGTCCTCGGGCAGGGCATGATTTCCTCTGTTTAGTGAGTTTGCTTGTGCTATCAAGCCACAGCATGCAGAGGAGGTGGTGGACTGGCTTACTAAACTTTCCTCATCCTCCTCATCCTTTGTCACTCAAGTTGAGACAAGTGTGCAGTCCCCTGCAGTTGCCAGAGTGGATAAACCTGCCTCCTTGTCCACATCTATTCCTGCCATAGCCCAGACGTCAGCTGAGTTGTTTGACCACAGCGTCAGCCACTTGCTCCTTGATGATGCCCAGCCATTACTGGATTCAGACGTTGGTTCTGAGGTTAAGGATGATGGGAACATCATGAGCCTAGGGAGAGGGGAGAACACTGGTAGACAAATTGGCATTCATGTTCCCCCCACCTGCAGTGTATTGCCAAGTTGTCTCCAGTGGTGATGGAGGAGAGGATGATGATGCGACTTGGGTGCCAGAGCAGAGTAGAAAGCTGAAGGTGAGGGGTAAGGTCCCCAAGGAGGCCGACAACAAGAAAGGGAGAGCAGCCACCCTATTCCATCACATTCTGCAGCTGTCCCAGCACACTCCCCAAAGCTCAGCTGTCTGGGCCTTTTTCAGCACATCTGCTGCAGATCTCACTGTTATCTGCAAACTGTGTCTCAGGCACATCAAATGTGGCAAAAACACCAGCCATTAGGGTACCACATGCTTAACAATGCATTTGATGTCCAACCACTCAGCCCATTGGCAAGAGCACCTAAAAGACGCACAAGGGGCTAAAATCTGTCCCTCCTCCTTACCCACTTCGGTCTGCCCCTGCTATACTGAGTCCTTACCTCTCAGCCGCCTCCACTGACAGGGATGATGGAACCACAGCGGAGCAGAGATTCTTGCAGCTCTGCAGGGACAGGCCCAGAGGTAGTTCACACGACACCAGCTGGAGCTAGGAATGGTGGTGTGTGATGATGGCTCACACCTCCTGTCCGCCCTTAGACAGGGAAAGTTGACACCTCTGCCATGCCTGGCACATGTTCTCAATTTGGTGGTGCAGCATTTCCTAAATGCATACCCAGGGTTGCAAGATGTGCTAAAGCTGGCCAGAAGAGTCTGTAGCCATTTCAGGCGGTCATACACAGCCAGTGCTCAGTTGGCTAAAATTCAGCGGGAATTCCACCTGCCTGTAAACCGCCTGACCGCCAAAGACACCTTTGACGCCTATTGGATCCTATGGCTCTAATCGGGTGCTTCAAAAACACCCCCCGCCGCTGTAATTCAGGCGCCCAAAAAGGGGCCGGGCGCCTAAATAGGGGGTGGCAGTGGCAGCCATGGATAGATTCATGCAATGCATAAATCTATCCACTGGTCATAGAGCGGGTGGCTGGAGAGAGGGGGCGGCGCCCTTACGGACGCACTGCTATGAGGTCAAACCTTAAGAGTTTCACTTTCTATGCAGTCGGGCAGGCCCTCGCACTACATGGTTTTGGTAAATCTGAAGACAAAAATCTGCAGAAAATCTAATAGTGTGTATGGGGCTTTAAGCCTCGTACACGCAATCAAATTTTCGGACGACCGTTCGCTTTTTTTTTTTTTTTTTTTTTTTTTTTTTTTTTTTACCAAACCTTCCATAATGATGGATCTGGAAAAATTTATTTTAATTATTATATCCAATATATTCTTACTTTCTACCGAATAGACAGACACAAAGGTCCCACAGTCTTGAATATCTCCTATATGTTTTCTTTTTATTGTCAAGTTATTGACATTTCATTCAGCAGGGAATTCCTTTGTGTATTCAGATGCTAACTGGAAACCCTTTAGAAATTTGAGAATCATGATACATCCAATCTTTTATTTTTTTAGTAATGACTGCACTTTCCTCCGTGAAGGCCTGTTCAGTTGAGCAGTTGTCTAGCTCTAATAAATTCCCCTAAGGGAATAACTTTCAATCTGTGGTAAAGGTGGCAACTGCTTGCCAGCAAATTGGAGTTACCTGCATGTTCCTTGCAGAAAGTTCTAGTAAACGCATGACTGCTGAGGCGCAATGGGATCCAATACCCCACCACCCTTGCCCTTTTCCCCCTTTAAATAAAATACTTATAACCATTAAGTTGGAAAGGGCAAGGCCACAGCTTTATTAAATACCAAACACGTAACATGTGAACACATTTAACCAGTGTCAGTCACAGTCGTACTGTGAGCACTCAATTCCAAAAGGGGGAAGTGGGGCCTGTCCTTACCATAAGTGCTGGACAGACAGCCTACTTCCAATTTTCCATCAAGGGCATAGCCCATTACAGCAACTTTAAATGCTGGCAAGTCAGGAAACTGCAGCAATCTGTGACATACCATAACAGAGGAAAAGAGGGGGCAGGAGGGTGGGCAGCTCTTCCATCCAATTCTTCCGAAAGACCCAGAATTCCCTGGGGCACACGTTCCCTGAGCTCAGGCCCATCCCATTCTCCCACCCCCCCCATATGTCTCTACCAATCATCTCCTTTGTCCGGCACCTGGCCGTGCCCCCATCAGTCAAGGCTCCCTTTCCCTAGGGGAGCTCAAGAGGCTTTCATTACGTGACATCCAAGAAACATATTTTCTCCCAAGTAAATTTCAAGTTGAATTTAGAAGGAGCTTTTTTTTTTTTTAAGGGCTGGCATGAGACATTGGATGAGCTTTCCTCAGCCTTGATGAAACATATAAACAAATGGCTTTGGAATCTTCTGCATCTGAGATCTCCGCATTAAAAGCCTAATTTGAAACATCACTAAGTTGATTAATGACATCCAGAAATATGAACAATAACTTATGGCAACTAAAGTTTTTCCAAGATGTACTGGAGTACTGCATTATTTGTCAGAGTTAGGGTGACTAACTTTGAAAGAGACCTAAATCAATAGTGAAAAATCAGAAAAGAGGGGATATGACCATTTTAGCTCATCAGAGCAATCGGATGACCAGTCTAGTACAACCATAGATTCTTGTTCAACACCTCAAGATCATCAACAAATTTGTATTTTATTGAGGATCAAACGAAAAGCTGTAGAAGAGGACGAAGAAAATGCAGAAGACTGGGTCATACAAACGATACCCACAACACAGAAAGAAAAGATAGTCACTGATAATGTGCTAAACCTCAGGTGTGCGCCTTTCATCGCAGGAACTATCTTTGCTAGTGAGAGGTTGGTGGTCCACCCCCAACCCCCCCCCCCCCCCCGCAAATCATTTCTATTTATAGAAGACTAACCTAGATGACAATGGATTTGTCTGAAATGTCCTGCTTAGAAAGTATTTCGGACAGGATGTTTATAACTTCAGGTCACTAAAACAGAAAATGATGCACTACTCCTCAAATAATAAAAAGTCATAATACCCACACTACAGAGGTGGTGGCCCCTCTCCAAGTGAAATAAACCAAACCAATAACATTCCTCACAGGTAAATGTGTAGACCTAAAAAAAAAAAAAAAAATTGACCAACAACCAATCTTCTGTGCAAAAAACATACAAATATATAACAAAACAAATGCAAAATGAGAATAAGGAAAGAAGGGATAAACCCTATGCCAGTGTATATCTAAATGCTAATAACTACATAAAAAATAGCAAACACCCTCCAGGGGTGCCAACACCTAATAGCAAAAGTAGTAGAAGCAATGCACAGTGATGTAATGAAAAACGAATTTGTGAACATTTTTATGCTTATTCATGGACATTTATTATGAGGGCGTTTCACCCTCATTAGTAAACATATACAGTACGTGCGAAGAGACTTTTTTTTTTTTTTTTTTTCTGAGCACAAACCTTTCCAATGTGACATCCTATGGTATGGGCACTATATAGACCTGTTGATTTGAGAGGTGACCCAGGAATTATCCCTCAATTTGTGGATACACTCAATAGTAATGAGTTAGATTTGCAATTTACTTGGGAGAGCAATAAAGAAAAGTTTCTTGGATGTCACAATGGAAGGAGGGATAGTTTTCATGTAATGTGCTTACTAGAACTTTCCACAAGGAATGTTTTAGGTAACTTGCTTTGCTGTCTCATAAATGGGGATGGGCCGAACGGACCCCTGTTCGGTTTGCACCAGGACTTTCGAACACTGCGGAAGTTTGGACCTGAATAACGAACCCCATTAAAGTCAATGGGACCTGAATGTCAAAAATCAAGTGCCCCTTTTGAAGGCTTTTATGCAAGTAATTGGGCATACAATGGTTATTGGGGTCCGGGTCCTGCCCTAGGGGGATATCTCAATAAAAATACAAGTTTGTGAAAAAACATCATTTTTAACCACTTGCCGCCCGCTATATAGTGGTTGTGATATCCTGATCGGACGTCATATGACGTGCCTAGGATAACACAGCTGGCGTGCGCCCGCGGCGAGCGGAGGTGCTGTGTGTCTGTCTGACACATTGCAACTCCAATCGTGGTATGAAGCCTCTGACAGAGGCTGCTCACCATGTGATCAGCTGTGGCCTATCACAGCTGATCATCGCGTGAACCAGGAAGTGCCGGTAAGCGTCTTACCTTGGTTCACGCTGACAGGGAGAGCCGATCGGTGGCTCACTGTCAGAGGGGGGGGTCTGTGCTGATAATCAGCACATTATCAGCACAGCCCCCATCAAAAGGTGCCCATCAGCTGCCAGCCTGTTCCCATAATAAACGCCGATCAGTGCCCCATTAGTAATGCCTGTCAGTGCCCCATCGAAGTGCCACTCAGTAATGCCTGTCAGTAGCTGCTCATCAGTGCTGCCTATCCAGTGCCACCTATCGGTGCCCATCCGTTTTTTTTTTTTTTTGTTTTTTTTTTTTTTTTTAATTGTCGCTCTTTTTTCGTTTCATAGCGCAAAAATTAAAAACCACAGAGGTGCTCAAATACCACCAAAAGAAAGCTCTATTTGTGGGAAGAAAATTATAAAAATTTAGTTTGAGTAGTGTTGCATGACCGCTCAATTGTCATTCAAATTGCGACAGCGCTGAAAGCTAAAAATTGTCCTGGGCAAGAAGGGGGGAAAGTGTCTGGTATGGAAGTGGTTAAATGAGCAGTAATTTTTATATATTTTTTTTTAAAGTGAAAGCCTAAAAATGAAAAATTCCTTCCAATATAGTGCATGGGAGGGTACCCTTATGCCGCGTACACACGGTCGGACTTTTCGTCTACAAAAGTCCGACAGACTTCCGACGTACCTTCGGCGGACTTGCGGCAGACTTTGTTACGAACGGACTTGCCTACACACGACCACACAAAAGTCCGACGGATTCGTACGTGATGACGTACACCGGACTAAAATAAGGAAGTTCATAGCCAGTAGCCAATAGCTGCCCTAGCATGGGTTTTTGTCCGTCGGACTAGCACACAGACGAGCGGATTTCGGGGTCCGTCGTACTTACGACGTAAAGATTTGAAGCATGTTTCAAATCTAAAGTCCGTCGGATTTGAGGCTAAAAAAGTCCGTTGAAAGTCCGGAGAAGCCCACACACGATCGGATTACCAACCAGCTTTAGTCCGTCAGCGTCCGTTGGACTTTTGTAGATGAAAAGTCCGACCGTGTGTACGCGGCATTAGTCTACCTGTAAAGTGACAGATCTGTACCATGTCTAGAATCTGCTGCAGCAATAATTGCATTTTTATAAAGCCCCCCAAAAAATTAAATTTTCCCTGCAAGCTGCCTTTTATTTTGCTCAGCAACAGCTGGGGAGCCAGTGTGTATGATGACGCCACAATTGAGTGCACTGGGAACAAGATTAGAGATTTTTTTTGGATACATTCTGGTGTCACTTTGACTTTGAATAGAAGTGACAGGTGCATAAAAATTTGGTCTTTGGGTGTCCGGTGGTGCCTTCCCACCGTAACCCTATCGAGGTAATCTTAATGAAAGTAAGAATTGGCCTTGCTGTAAAAAATTGCAATGATATGCACCTGTCAAACAGGTGCAGAAAAATTGGTCTTTGGGTGTTAATTGTGCCCATGAAACCTATACCAAAAACATTCTTCCAGATGAAATGATTGAACACCCTCAAAGCTAGGCAGCCTCAAGTTCCTACAGAGATTCCACATCCCAAAAATATACTTCATCAGTGACATCGGCATCAGGGGCTTTATAGCTGGTAATCCAGGACTGATTAATTTTTATAAAAGTTCTGAAAGCATGCTGGATGCAGGGCAGCCCAGCAACTCGATAGCATACAGAGCAAGTTCTGGCCAGTGTTCTATTCTCACTGTCCAATCTCATTACTTTCACTGTATCCTTGCCTCCAACCACCCATCCCTCCAAGCAGAAAACAATTACTTGTAGAAACCTTTGCCACTTTAACCCTTCTCTTCTCTATTCTGCTACTGACCACCTATATGACAATCTCTTCCCTGTCCTGTCCTGACCTGGCCACCTCTGTCTACAACAGTTCACTCTCATCATCACTAGATGCACCTGCTCCTCTAACCACACGCATAATCAGGCCCTGACCGTTACAACCCTGGCAAACTGACAACACTAGAAATCTCAAGAGACATTGCCGTGCTCTTGAACGACTGTGGCGTAAAACCAAATGCCTGCAAGACTTCACCCTATACAATTCATGCCTCCATGCTGCCAAACAAGCCTACTTTGTCTCTCTTATTAATTCCTTGTCATCCAGTCCCCGTCGGCTCTTCTCAACCTTTAACTCTCTGCTTCGTCCACCACCCCCTCTACCCACTAACTCACTCACTGCCCAAAAGATTGCCAATCACTTCAAAGACCAGATCGATGGACATCTCCACTGTGCGTACGTCTTCCCCACCCAACATACCTTGCCTAGCAGCACATTCAACACTCTCCTCTTTTGAATTGGCTACTACGGCAGAGGTTACAAAAATTTTCTCGGATGCCCACCTAACCAATTGTCCTTTTGGATCCTGTTCCCTCACAATTACTACGGTCACCCTCTTCTTCTATCCTATGCTCCTTCACCCACATCTTCAATCTCTCCCTCTTTGGTGGCATCTTCCCCTCCCCTCTAAAACATGCGCAGATCACTCCCATTCTTAAAAAGCCCTCACTGGACCCTACCGACCTGAACAACTTAAGACCCATCTCATTGCTCCCATTCACCTCTAAACTTCTAGAACGCTTAGTCTACAACCGTCTTAGCTCCTACCTCAATGAAAATAACCTTCTTGACCCCTTACAGTCTGGCTTTCGCTCGCAGCACTCCACGGAAACTGCCTTACTAAAACTCACTAACGATTTACTAACTGCTAAAACCAACAGCCAGTACTCCATACTCCTACTACTTGACCTCTCTGCGGCCTTTGATACTGTTGACCACCCGCTCCTTCTCAATAAGCTACATTCCCTTGGCCTCAGATTCTGCTCTATCCTGGTTCTCTGCCTATTTATCACAGCGCTCCTTCAGTGTCACCTACAACTCTGTCTGTCTCCTCTCCATTGCCCCTTTCTGTGGGGGTCCCCCAAGGCTTGGTTCTTGGACCCCTTCTCTTCTCTATCTACACCTCCTCCCTCGGTCACTTAATAACTGCCCATGGCTTCCAATAAGACTTATACGCTGATGACACCCAAATCTATCTGTCTACTCCTCACCTCACTCCTTCAGTCTCCTCTCGCATTACTAACTGACATATCAGCATGGATGTCGCATCACTTCCTTAAACTAAATCTCTCTAAAACTGAGCTATTAATATTCGCCCCTGTCCGTCCCCCCTCCATGACTTTTCCATCAAAATCAACAATGCAAGCATCAGTCCCTCCCCTCACGCCAGGGTACTAGGTGTAATCCTAGACTCTGACTTGTCATTTCAGCCTCAAATCCAATCGTTGTCAAAAGTTTGTAGAATTCACCTCCGTAACATCTCTAAAATTCGCCCCTTTTTAACAAATGAAACCACCAAGCTCCTCATTCACTCCCTTGTTATCTCTCGCCTTGACTATTGCAACTCCCTTCTTACATAGTTACATAGTAGGTGAGGTTGAAAAAAGACACAAGTCCATCAAGTCCAACCTATGTGTGTGATTATGTGTCAGTATTACATTACATATCCCTGTATATTGCGGTCATTCAGGTGATTATCTAATAGTTTCTTGAAGTTATCAATGCTCCCCGCTGAGACCACCGCCTGTGGAAGGGAATTCCACATCCTTGCCGCTCTTACAGTAAAGAACCCTCTACGTAGTTTAAGGTTAAACCTCTTTTCTTCTAATTGTAATGAGTGGCCACGAGTCTTATTAAACTCTCTTCTGCGAAAAAGTTTTATCCCTATTGTGGGGTCACCAGTACAGTATTTGTAAATTGAAATCATATCCCCTCTCAAGCGTCTCTTCTCCAGAGAGAATAAGTTCAGTGCTCGCACCCTTTCCTCATAAAGGGTCTGGAGGATCTTAGTTATTAGCTTTGTTGCCCTTCTTTGTACTCGCTCCATTTCCAGTACGTCCCTCCTGAGGACTGGTGCCCAGAACTGGACAGCATACTCCAGGTGCGGCCGGACCAGAGTCTTGTAGAGCGGGAGAATTATCGTTTTATCTCTGCAGTTGATCCCCCTTTTTAATGCATGCCAATATTCTGTTTGCTTTATTAGCAGCAGCTTGGCATTGCATGCCATTGCTGAGCCTATCATCTACTAGGACCCCCAGGTCCTTTTCCATCCTAGATTACCCCCAGTGTATAGATTGCATTCATATTTTCCCCATTCATCTTTCAGGACAGCACCATAGAGAGACACCGGCTCCTCCCCTCTTAGGAAACACCGCCTTCCAATTCAATATTTAAATCTCATCCTCCCACCGGCCCCTCAGTTCAGGTGTTTCCTCCGGTGGGGAGACACTGCTAGGAGCCGTGGCGGATCAGTCAGGGAGGCTGAAGCCAAAATAATTTTTCTGAGGAAGAGGGGGAGTAGGGTCTCTCTAAACTCTGTTCCTCTACTATCTTTTTATTCAGTCAGGTAAAGGCTGGGGAAGCCATACTTACCTGCTTTTAAAACTGAATTGGCGCGCCTCAGCCTCTCTTGGGGAAAGAGAGGAGGTCCGCGTTTCTTCTGCCCAGGGGGGCACTGTGGGAAGTGCCTGAGTCTCTCCTGTTTATTCAACAGCCAGCGTTTGAAGCTCTATGGCCGGGTCGGATGACGGGTGACGTCAGTTCCGGCGAGGGCGGGCACTTCCGACGATTCCGCGTCTTCCGGTTCCGGACGCGGAGAGAGAAAAACGGACCGAGCGTTCGGCTGGTGCGTCCCTCTTGTTCTGCTGTAGAGTCAGCTGTCGGGGGAAGCGTTCGACCACCATCCTCAGCGGACATGTCGGAGACAGAGGTCTCTAGAACTGCTCCAGGAAACAGTAGCACCAGCCATGCTAAGGTAAGTGGAACCCTGGGGTGGTGTTCCTTTACCTAATCCCGATAGCTTCACGGGTGTTCTCCCCTCACTGGTGGTCGGGGGGAAGAGGAGTGTGTCTGGGACCCTGGTGGTGGTTGGTCCTGGGGGGGGGCACTCCTGGTGGTCCTCTGTTAGAGCACTGGTAGGATTGGGCATTTATTGTCTCTGTCTCTGTCTCTGTCTCTGTCTCTGTCTCTGTCTCTGTCTCTGTCTCTGTCTCTGTCTCTGTCTCTGTCTCTGTCTCTGTCTCTGTCTCTGTCTCTTTCAGAAAGCCACAGAGAAAAGCAAGTCGCCTCATGGTTCAAAGAAAAAATGCCCCTCTTGTAGAGTTAGTATGGGGGAATCCTGGACCAAGGCACTTTGCAAGGAGTGCATTGATGGATTAGTCAGGGAGCAGGCAGCAGAACAGAGTACAGATCTTACTGCATCCGTCAAGGAACTTTCTAGCACCTTTCAGTCCTTTAAAGCACTTTTTTCTAGCTTCCAGTTGCCGCAGGCCCAAAGCAGTCCTTTACCAGTGCAGCAGAGTGTTGCACCTAGCCCAGTGGATACTCCCTCTGTTAGTGAAGAGAGACCAGGGGGCTCCAGAGTGGAAATTGAGGAGGAGCCAGGTAGCACCGCTTCAGATTCTCAAAAGGAATCGGATGTGGAGGAGGTGCGTGGGGAATCCACAAAAACCTCTCGCTATAAGCTTTCCCTGGACAAAGTGGAGGAGCTCTTGGGAGCTATTCACACCACTTTGGGAATTCAGGAAGAAAAGAAGGTGTTATCGCTCCATGACCAAATGTACAAAGGTCTTGGGGAACAAAAAAGGAAGGATTTCCCAGTCCATGATGTATTGGTTGAGGCCATAAAGAATGAATGGAAAGATCCCGAGAGAAAACCTTTCTTTTCAAGGGCTTTGAAGCAAAGGTTTCCTTTTTCAGAAAGGGAGTCTCTAGTCTGGAATAAGACCCCTAGGCTGGATGCTGCTTTTTCTCAAGTTTCCAGGCAAACAGATCTGGCCTTCGAGGACATGGGAGTTCTTGCAGACCCCATGGACAGAAGGATGGACTCTCTCTTGAAGAAGTCCTGGGATTCATCACAGGGAAACCTTAAGCCTGCCATGGCGGTCACAGTAGTGGCCCGCAACATGGAATATTGGCTTACTCAGATAAAGGCGCACATTGAGGCAGGAACGCCAAAAGAGACTATTTTGGCTTCCTTCCCCATGCTACTTAAGGGTGTAGCGTATATATTGCGGACGCTTCCGCCGAATCAGTGCGCATGTCCGCAAGGTCTTCAGCCCTCACTAATTCGGCTCGAAGGGCCCTATGGCTTAAGACGTGGCAAGGAGACAGCGCATCTAAAGTTAAACTCTGTGGAATTCCTCTCACAGGGGATCTCTTGTTTGGCCCAGGGTTAGAGACCGTTTTGGACCGGACGGCCAATAAGAAAAAGGCCTTTCCCATTAAAAAGAAATTTGGGGAGCAGGCTAAAAGAAAGTTTCGTCCTCAGAGAAAGTTCGAAGCCCCAAAAGGAGAGCGGCAGAAAAAAGCTTGGGGGCAGAAGGGCAAGGGGCGGGGAGGGGTGATTTTTCGCCCTCCTGAACAGCCCAAGAAGACCCAATGACGGGGTAACCACGGTGGGAGGAAGATTGGGGGCCTTCCTCCCACAGTGGGAGATGATCACCTCCAACCAGTTTGTGTTAGGGATCATAAGAAGAGGTTACCAGCTAGAGTTCTCGGAACCTCCTCAGCACAGACTTCTGGTCACCGAGCTGCCAAAGTGTGCAGAGAAATCGTCAGCTCTTCTATCCTCCCTACAGGAGTTAGAGGAACAAGAGGTGATAGTGAGGGTTCCTGTAGAGGAGACAGGCAGAGGCTTTTACTCCCACATTTTTGTGGTCCGCAAGCCTTCGGGAAAATTTAGGCTTATGAATCTGAAGCCTCTGAATGTCTCAATTACCTACAGGAAATTCCGGATGGATTCTATCTATTCGGTGAAAGCGCTTCTTCCCCCAAATTGCTTCATGGCGTCAATAGACTTAAAGGACGTTTATCTGCACATTCCAGTCGCAGAAAGTTACCAGAGGTTTCTCAGACTGGCGGTGAAAACTGGGGAAGGAACGTTTCATCTACAGTTCAAAGCACTCCCCTTTGGACTATCCTCTTCCCCCCGCATCTTCACCAAAGTGATGGTGGAGGTCCTGGCTTTCTTGCGGCTCAGAGGCATCTCTGTAGTCGCGTACCTGGACGACCTACTCCTGTTTTGCTCCTTCCCTGGAGCAGTTGTACCGGGATCTTCAGGTAGCAAGAGACAGCTTAGAGAACCTGGGGTGGCTCTTGAACCTGGAAAAATCCAGTTTGGTTCCGGCCCAAAAGGTCACCTTCCTGGGCTATGTATTGGATTCGACAAAACAAAAAGTGTTCCTTCCAGCAGAAAAAATCCAGAAGGTGGACAGAGCAATATTACTGCTCCAGGGCAGCAGTCAGATCTCAGTAAGGAAATCAATGTCAGCACTGGGCTTACTGACTTCCACGCTTTTGGCAGTTCAGTGGGCAGGGCTGCACTTTCGCCCCTTACAGCTGTTTATCCTGAGTGTCTGGGACCACAGTCCAGCATCTCTGGACTCCCTTATATCTGTGCCAAGTCAGGTCAAGAGGTCCCTCTGGTGGTGGAGGAAAGGGTCCAATCTCTCACAGGGCCTAGAGTGGGTTCTTCCAGTGTCCAGAACGGTTATGACCGATGCGAGCGGCACAGGGTGGGGAGCATACCTAGATTCCAAAATAATGCAAGGCACCTTTGAAAAAGAAGACGCAAAGAAGTCCTCGAACTGGAGGGAACTGAGAGCAATAGAGTTGGCTCTCAGAGCTTTTCAGAGAGAACTCCTGGGGCAGCATGTGAGGGTGCGTTCGGACAACTCATCAGCAGTGGCCTACATCAACAGGCAAGGGGGAACCAGGAGCAGCTCCCTGTGGGGTCTGGCAGAATCCATCCTCAGGTGGGCCGAAGGGAGCATTCTCTCTCTTTCTGCAATACATCTGAAAGGGGAGCAGAACCAGGTGGCAGATTTTCTGAGCAGAAAAATGCTGAAGGAAGGCGACTGGGTCTTGAACCAGGACATCTTCGAGATGATTACTCGGAAGTGGGGGATCCCCTCTATGGATCTCTTCGCCTCAAAGGCGAATACAAAAGCTTGTCTGTTCTTTTCCCTAAACAGATGGGACGGAGCAGCCGGGGTGGATGCACTAGCACAGAGCTGGCGTTTCGCAAGGTGTTATGCCTTCCCCCCTCCCGTAATGATTCCAGCAGTTCTGAGAAAATTAGGTCAGAAGACACAACCCTCATTCTGATAGCACCACACTGGCTAAGGAGGCCGTGGTTCTCCCTCTTGAAGAGTCTGACAGTGGAACCTCCCTGGATTCTGCCTATCCGGGAGGATCTTCTCTCTCAGGGTCCAATCTGTTGCCCTCAGGTGGAGCGATGGAACCTCGCAGCGTGGCTACTGAGGAAGAATTGCTGAAGGGCAAAGTTTTCTCGGATCGGCTAGTGACAACTCTCCTAAATTGCAGGAAAAGAGAGATGCAAGCCATTTACCTAAAGGTGTGGAAACGCTTTAATAGTTGGTGCACAGAAAGCTCCTTCGATGTACGAAGTTCTGTAGCAGTGTTAGAGTTTCTGCAGGCAGGAGCGGACAAAGGATTAGCCCTTAGCACCTTGAAAGGACAGGTATCGGCACTAAGCGTATTCCTGGAAAAGCCGCTAGCTATAGATCCTTGGGTAGCTAGGTTTTTTAGAGCTTTAGGCAGACAGAGGCCAGTTAAAATTTCCCCATTTCCAGTGTGGGATCTTTCCTTAGTTTTACAGTCTCTTACAGGGGATCCTTTTGAGCCATTGGAATCCTGTACCTTGAAGTTGGTCACCCTCAAAATGGTGTTTTTGGTGGCGATCACCACAGCAAGGAGAGTAAGTGAACTCGAAGCCCTTTCTATTAGGGCGCCTTTTTTTCAGGTTTTTCCGGACCGTTTGATTTTTAAAACAGATCCGGCCTTTTTGCCAAAAGTGGCCTCTAGTTTTCATAGGGGGCAAGAAATTATTTTACCTACTTTTTGTTCGAATCCTGTGAGGGAACAGGAGCATGTTTTTCACAAACTGGACGTTAGAAGGTGCGTCCTTCAGTACTTAGATAGTACAAAACAGTTTAGAAAATCTGATTCTTTTTTTGTATTATTTTCAGGGGCTAGGAAAGGGTCCAAAGCCTCTAAAAGATAAATAGCCAGATGGTTAAGGTTGGCCATTAGCCAGGCCTATGTAATCGGGGGTTTGGAACCCCCGGAGGGTATTAAAGCACATTCCACCAGGGCAGTGGCAACTTCTCAAGCAGAGTGGGCTGGTGCTTCTCCGGAGCAGATCTGTAGAGCAGCAACGTGGTCCAGTTTTTCCACGTTTGTGAAGCACTACAGACTGGACCTGCTGTCAGCCAAAGACCAAGCCTTTGGGCGTAAGGTGCTGCAGGCAGTAGTCCCTCCCTAAGGTAAGGTGCTCGCTTATCCTCTCTATGGTGCTGTCCTGAAAGATGAATGGGGAAAAAGTTACTTACCGGTAACATCCTTTTCCAGGAATCTTTCAGGACAGCACTAGTACCCACCCAGGTTATTGATTATCTATGAGAACTCATCGCATGAGAACGTCAGGTAAGATAAAGATTTGTATGACGTATTCTTGTGTCTCCCCGGATGGCCGGAGGAACTCATGAAGAACTGAGGGGCCGGTGGGAGGATGAGATTTAAATATTGAATTGGAAGGCGGTGTTTCCTAAGAGGGGAGCAGCCGGTGTCTCTCTATGGTGCTGTCCTGAAAGATTCCTGGAAAAGGATGTTACGGGTAAGTAACTCAGTTTTTTGCCACCCAAATGCATTATTTTACATTTTTCTACATTGAACCTCATTTGCCATGTAGTCGCCCACCCCATTAATTTGTTCAGGTCTTTTTGCAAGATTTCCACATCCTGTGGATAAGTTATTGCCCTGCTTAGCTTAGTATCATCTGCAAATACAGAGATTGAACTGTTTATCCCATCCTCCAGGTCGTTTATGAACAAATTAAATAGGATTGGTCCCAGCACAGAACCCTGGGGAACCCCACTACCCACCCCTGACCATTCTGAGTACTCCCCATTTATCACCACACTCTGAACACGCCCTTGTAGCCAGTTTTCAATCCATGTACTCACCCTATGATCCATGCCAACGCACCTTATTTTGTACAGTAAACGTTTATGGGGAACTGTGTCCAATGCTTTTGCAAAATCCAGATACACCACGTCTACGGGCCTTCCTTTATCTAGATGGCAACTCACCTCCTCATAGAAGGTTAATAGATTGGTTTGGCAAGAACGATTCTTCATGAATCCATGCTGATTACTGCTAATGATATCGTTCTTATTACTAAAATCTTGTATATAGTCCCTTATCATCCCCTCCAAGAGTTTACATACTATTGATGTTAGGCTAACTGGTCTGTAATTCCCAGGGATGTTTTTTGGGCCCTTTTTAAATATTGGTGCTACATTGGCTTTTCTCCAATCAGCTGGTACCATTCCAGTCAATAGACTGTCTATAAAAATTAGGAACAACGGTCTGGCAATCACCTGACTGAGTTCCCTAAGTACCCTCGGATGCAAGCCATCTGGTCCTGGTGATTTATTAATGTTAAGTTTCTCAAGTCTAATTTTAATTTTAATTCCGTCCTCTGTTAACCATGTAGGTGCTTCCTGTGTTGTGTCATGAGGATAAACACTGCAGTTTTGGTTACTGAAGCCCCCCGATTCACTCGTGAAGACTGAGGAGAAGAATAAATTCAATACCTTTGCCATCTCCCCATCCTTTGTAACCAGATGTCCTTCCTCATTCTTTATGGGGCCAATATGGTCTGTCCTCCCTTTTTTACTGTTTACATACTTAAAGAATTTCTTGGGATTTTTTTTGCTCTCCTCCGCTATGTGTCTTTCATGTTCTATCTTAGCCATCCTAATTGCACCCTTACATTTCTTATTGCATTCTTTATAAATTCTGAATGCTGAGGATGATCCCTCAACCTTGTATTTTTTGAAGGCCTTCTCCTTTGCTTTTATATGCATTTTTACATTGGAGTTAAGCCATCCAGGATGTTTGTTCGCTCTTTTAAATTTATTACCCAATGGGATACATTGGCTAATGCCCTTATTTAATATGCTCTTAAAGCAAACCCATCTCTCCTCCGTATTCTTTGCTCCTAATATTTTATCCCAATTTATGCCTTTTAGCAAGGTTTGTAGTTTAGGGAAGTTGGCTCTTTTGAAATTCTCATTGGCTTACCTCTCCATAGGCTATCCCCTCTTCAGTCTATCATGAATGCTGCTGCCAGGCTTATCCACCTTACCAACCGCTCAGTGTCTGCCAACCCTCTACTCCAATCCCTACACTGGCTCCCAATCACCCAGCAAATTAAATTCAAAATACTAACCACAACATACAAAGCCATTCACAACTCTGCCCCGAGCTACATCACTAATCTTTTCTCCAAATATCATCCAAATCGACCTCTCCACTCCTCTCAAGACCTCCTGCTTTTAAGCTCTCTCATCTCCTCCTCCCATGCCCGTCTCCAGGATTTCTCCAGAGCCTCTCCCATCCTCTGGAACTCGCTACCTCCATCTATCCGGCTATCCCCTACTCTTGCTACCTTCAGGCGATCCCTGAAAACTCATCTCTTCAGGAAAGCCTATCACATCTCCAACTAATCTCCTACCACTTCCACCAGCTCATTCCCCACAGTTACAACCTTTTGTACCACCTGCCCCACCCTATTACATTGTAAGCTCTTCTGAGCAGGGCCCTCTTAATCCTCTTGTATTTTATTGTATTATAACTGTATTGTCTCCCTTTTATATTGTAAAGCGCTGCGTAAACTGTTGGCGCTATATAAATCCTGAATAATAATAATAATAATGACCCAGTAAGTCAGTGGATCGTCAGCTGGAAAGCTCTCCATCTCTGTTTTGGCCCAGAGGTTTACGGGCAGGTGGATTATCCGCTGAATTTCAGCCAACCGAGCACTGGCTGTGTATGACCACCAGAAATGGCTATAGACTCTTCTGACCAGCTTTAGCACATCTTGCAACCCTGGGTACGTATTTAGGAAAGGCTGCACCACCAAACTGAGTACATGTGTCAACTTTCCCTAAGGGCTGACAGGAGGTTTGAGCCATTATCGCACACCCCTATTCCTGGCTCCAGCTGGCGTGGTGTGAACCCCCTCTGGGCCTGTTGTGGAAATTTTATGAAGATGTATTTTAATATGTATTGTCATAAGTGTCTCCCAGTGTTAGTACCCCCACAACCCGCTCTAAAGAGCTGACTGGGGCAGACGGACGCTGGTTGAGATCTGTTTGGTAGTGAAAAGCTCCTTGGGGATGTAGAGAAGTGTTTGCGGAGTGGGGACATGTCCACCAGCGAAGGGCCCCTGTACGATGCACAAAACAATCGTCTTGGGGGGGGTGTTCGTTCTGCAAAGACATTATCAGTTTAGCGGATGTGTGCTCGTGTCACCCCTGTATGCCTGATCAACATATTTGTGGTGCCATGGGCAGATAATCTCACATCCACAGAGACAGTAGTATAGTCCGGGTATGGTTTGTTCTCTGAACAACGCAGAATAAGGTTTCACAAACAAACTATAAGAACGGGATTCTTTAAATCGTTGTGGTCGGGAGAAGTGTTCATGATCTCAGGCTTCCTGTGATCATGTTGAGGATAGCTTACAGAGACAGGGGGCTGGAGATTGTGCACACTGCCCCCGCCCAGACATGCCCATAAGACTCCCCTAGTCATTGTTGTATTGGTTGTTATATAAATTCATTGTTCCTGTGTTGTCACATCCTGTGTAAGAGACGATTGGCTGTTGGAGGCAGGGTTCTGCTTGTGGCTTCCTGTTTGTGTGTGAATAAAAGCAAGAGCCGCTGCCCAGGATGGGCAATCGTGCTGAGAGGAGGACGTAAGCTGTGGTAAGGTCTGTTTACTGGAGAAATTGGAAGACATGGATTATTTAAAGATGCATTATACCATTAGACTGAATGTGTGCTTATTAGCGCAAAAGAGGATAGTGGGTTTTTCCACGACAGACCTGTCCCTGCAGAGCTGTAAGAATCTCTGCTCCCGGTGTGGTTCCTGTCCCCTAAACACAACAGCTGAAGCACTGCATGGCGCCTTTTTAGCCTAACTCTAGGAATAGCCCTTTAAACGCTTAGGGGGTGCCTGATGTTCATAGGACAATTCTGCAGAGGAGGACATAGAGGAGGCGGAGGAGGTAGAGCTCACAGGTCTGGCATCATCACCACCAGCTGTATGGAGACGTGGGGGCACAACAAGCTGCAGCACCGAGCCCTGTCCTGCATCCTTTCGAGTTGCAAGCAACGTTACCCAGTGTGCTGTGAACTAAATATATCGTCCCTGTCCATGTTTGCTGGACCATGTTTCAGCAGTAAGGTGGATTTCATGCCTGACTGCCTTTCCCAACAATGCCAGAACATTCCCTTCCACGTGATGGTAGAGAGATGGAATGGCCTTGCATGATAAGTAGTAGTGACTGGGAACCTGCCATTGTGGTACAGCACATTGTGTGAATTCACGGAAGGGGGGAGAATCCACCAGGCTGAAATGCAGAATTTGGAGAGCCAACGGCTTTGACAAACTTGCATTTAGACGCTGGGCATGTGGGTGGCAAGGCCCTTTTTGCTGCAGCAGATGGGGAGAAATATTCTGGCTACAGTCTACAGCTGGTGGTGTGCTGCTAGGAGAGGTGCTGCTAGGACCTGGGACACCCCGTGCTATAAAATCATCCCTGTCAGTGGAGGCTGCTGAGAGGTAATGACTCAGTATAGCAGCGGCAGACCAAAGTTGGTAAGGAGGAGGGACAGATTTGTACCTCTTTTGTGTGGCTTTTAGGTGCTCTTGCCAATGAGCTGAGTGGTTGGATGTTAAATGCCTTAAGCATGTGGTACCAAATGGTGTTTTTGCCACGTTTGATGTGCCCGAGACAGTTTGCAGATGGCAACGGTGCGATCTGCTGCAGATGTGCTGAAAAAGACCCAGGCAGCTGAGCTTTGGGGAGTGGGCTGGGACAGCTGCAGAATGTAATGGAATAGGGTGGCTGCTCTCCCTTTCTTGTTGTCGGCCTCCTTGGGGACATTACACCTCACCTTCAGCTTCCTACTCTGCTCTGGCACCCAAGTCGCATCATCATCCTCTCCTCCATTACCACTGGAGACAACTTGGCAATACACTGCAGGTGGGGGAACATGAATGCCAATTTGTCTACCAGTGTTCTCCCCTCTCCCTAGGCTCATGATGTTCCCATCATCCTTAACCTCAGAACCAACGTCTGAATCCAGTAATGGCTGGGCATCATCAAGGAGCAAGTGGCTGACGCTGTGGTCAAATAACTCAGCTGACTCCTCAATGGCTGATGTTGGGGCTATGGCAGGAATAGATGTGGACAAGGAGGCAGGTTTATCTACTCTGGCAACTGCAGGGGACTGCGCACTTGTCTCTGCTTGTGTGACGGAGGATGAGGAAAGTTTAGTAAGCCAGTCCACCACATCCTCTGCATGCTGTGGCTGGATAGCATGGGCAAACTCTCACTAAACAGAGGAAGCTATGCCCTGCCTGAGGACTGGATATAAAAAATGCTGCGCTATAAATAGAAACACAAAAAAGAGCTGCAACTAAAAGTGTTATACTACACCAAACACATGTAAAGATAGAGCAAAAAGTCGCGCTAATCAATGAGTAATACAAAAATGAAAGGCAAAAAAATTGACCGAGAATATCAAACAACCCATATCATAAATTAATAATAATGCATGTAAATATCCAAAAATTGAAATAAGGTGTATCTTAACAACCTATATCGTGATTGTGCACCAGATGTGCAAGTGAAAATGTAAATAAAATAAAAATTGAAATGACAAAAATTCGTAAGAATCAGTCCATAAATAAACAGTCTGTATGAGTAAGCATCAGAAAATCCAATGGTGAAGGTAAGTCCACAGTGATGAGTAGTGAAGGTTCACACCGAAGTGACAAGTGCAATATGAGAATCTCCTCCACCACTGAGAAATACTGCCGCTTACCAGAAAGTGTTGATCCCTTTTTATAGGGGACCACACAAGGCGAATGGCTGCAACCCCAGCCCGGGATCTCACTGGCAAGCCCTGGTCTCCAAAGTGTCAGCAGAGGTGGTCAGCAAACAGGATCGGCATGTGCCGGTATTAAACAGACAGTGATGGACCCGCCGGACGGGAGGAGCGATGCTCGGCTCTGGGACCCCGATCAGGGAGGTAGGTGGCGGAGGAGGATCCGGTCGGAGGAAGAAGGTTGTCACCGAGGATAATGACAGCTCAGGAGACAAAGGACTGCCGGGTGACACTTCCGCTTTGCTGGACCCAGGTGAGATGAGGCTGCAACGTAGTCAAGGTGAGTGGAGGACTGCACATGCGCATACGCATGCACATGCCAGAGGACTGACAACCACGTCCACCTTTGCCTGTGGACACATTTGTTGCTGGTCCCCTTACAGTGCCAAGGGAAAGTCTGCCTCTCCTTGTTGTCCTCCCAGACATTATTGGGGCGGTGCTTATAAGCAAATGTAAAGTTGAAATCTGTACGTAGATGCACTTTAATCAATGTAAAGAGGTGTTTGGTGCACTTTAAGTAGTCACACTACAGACACACCCCACGGGTACGCTATATAATATTGCTATATAATGCGCCCAAGTATACAGTGATGCACACAACTATATGGTGTTAAACTGGCAGTGACACACACAGAAGTAAATGGCGTTAAACTGGCAGTAACGCAATCAAATAGACTGTGTTCAACCGTCACTACACTGACGCTATCTGAACTGTCCCTACTCTAGCTATACATTAATGTAAAAATTACTGACACGGTTTCCCTACACTACACAAACTATCTTAGCTGTTCCTACTCTAGCTGCACTCTATGCAAAGCTGAATGATGGTCCTCCTCACTACACTCACACTATCCCTAGACTGATACTAAACTAATAATCTACACTGACAATTGAAGTAAAATAGCACAGTATACCACACTAACAGCCCTGAACAGAGCCATGTTCTATCTCTCTCCATGCCGAAATCGCACTGAAAATGCCAGCCATTGAAAGAATACTTTTTATACTGTGGGGCGGGAATGAGCCAGGATTGGATAAAGTCATGACCGTGTCCAATCATGACTGACAGTGCTCTGTGCCCTGATTGGCTGAAGCTTTTAGGGCTTGCAATGCACTTTTCAGCGCCACAATGTATTGTGGATGGTTCGGGGGGGGGGGGGGCGTCGAACGACCCGTTTGGCTGTTCGAACAATGAACGTTTGGCCCGAACTTATGCTCCGGCCAAACCGTTCTCCCATCCCTACTCATGAACAAACAAAACTCTTATCAAAACAATATAAACAGTGTATCAACTGGTGATAAATGGAGTTCAATAAACAAGTGTCAATCTGTATCAAATTATTCCATTGGTATTCCACCAACTGGATGTGCTATCCACCGTTCCCAGTGATGATAAAGTAGAACAATCCAAATGAAAATTAAATTGGCCTCTTACCAATTCCCGATCTCTAGATTATAAGAGATCATCTAACGCATGAGGTAAGTAAATGCCTGATGCCTGGCCACATCCTGTGTCTCCCGACCTCCAAGATGGATGGATTGATCTGGCAGCTCCCAGCTCAGCGTCCCCACACCGCTCACTCTGGACTCTGACTCCACACTGAAAGTGTACTCCACAGCGTCCCAGCACAGCTTGCCTCACTCAGGATGATCACTGTGCTTCACTTAGGTGTGTGCAGGATAAGGGAACACAGAAAAGAAGGCTCATCGCATAGTATGTAAAAACGGGGTTTATATAAGCTAAAATATGCACTTGCAACAGAGATAATAATAAAAATAGTGTGACATTGGGGAATGCCTAGCTCAGTGGTAGATGTCTTCAAGTGACTTTCACAGCGAACAGGAACTTTAGTTTAAGGGCATGGTAGCCCACTTTTATTAAAAGGAACAAAATAAAGGAAAGTTCATACATGCACTTGGATGCCCACACAGGGGGGGGTTCTCCCAAAAACAATAACAAATGAAAAAAATGCCAAGCCACCTGGCTCTCTTTAGTACTGCCACTTAGACTTTACACTTCAGCCCTCTTGGCCATATAACAGGGTTCCTGTACAACTACTGTACCTCTTTTCCGCTTCCTTGCTGCTCAGGCCTTCCACTCAGGCTCTCATCTGTCTCTTTAGATGCACACAGCGTATATCTAGAAAGCAGACCCTCACTGCTCTGATCCTCAGACTTGGGTCTCTGGCTTTCACTAGTGCACATCTGGACTCCTGGAGACTTCCTGTCTCTCTGGGTGGAGCCCAGGACTCTAATCCTGACTCTGCTATAAGCCCAGGACCCACCTGCTCAATCAAACAGCCAGACTCCTGGCTGATCCCAAAACCCAGTCCCAGGATTGGAGATTCCGTCCCACCCATAAAGCAATGGAATCTCCGGGCTCCAGGTCCCCAAATGGATTTTACAAACTTTGGAGGACACTGATAAAACAGATTCCTCCCCAATAAATACCCCTGGAGCCACTCAACCTGCCTATGTGAGAACCCTGGGCGACAATTACTAGGACAGGGAACTGTACTGTCACAATAGGCAGCTCCTGTCTCCTTCCAACGCGCTTCCCCTTAACAGGCTACGTCTGGGAATTGAGGATCCTCCATGAGCATACAGATTTGTTGGTGATCTCCATGCTGGATCATATTATTATTATTATTATTATTATTATTCCCCCTGTTTTTACATACTATGCAATGAGCCTTCTTTCTGTGTTCCCTTATCTTGCGCACACTCTTGAGTGTTAAAACCGCCCATGTTGTGGCGCTGCTGAAGCACTGCCCATTCATTCATTCAGGCTTTCACACTGGGGAGACATGAGACAGTTTTCAGGCGCTAATTTTAGCGCTAAAATGCCTGAAAACTGCCTCAGTGTGAAAGGGGTCTTAGGGGAATTTATTAGAGCTTAACATAACTGCTCGACTGAAAAGGCCTTCACAGAGAAGTGCAATCATTACCCCTAATTTCTAGGGGTTCCTTAGTGTCTGAATGCACACGGGATTCCCTGCTGAATGAAATGTTGAAAACTTTTAACAATAGAAGGAAACCTATTAAAGGGGTGTGACCTTTTTGTGATTGCCTATTCAAAAGAATTTAAAGCTATATTTGAAAAGAATAGGTAAATTTGTTTCTAAATCTAAGATTATCATGACTAGGGATGAGCTTCATGTTCGAGTCGAACCCATGTTCAACTCGAACATCGGCTGTTCGATCGTTCGCCGAATTGCGAACGATATGCGCCGTTCGCGCCAAATTCGTGTGGCGCGTCACGGCCCATAATTCACTGCGGCATTGCAGTGCATTGCTTGCTGATGATTGGCCAAGCATGCACTATGACCCGCATGCTTGGCCAATCACAGCGCCGCCTTAACAGAGAGCCATAATTGGCCAAAGCCAAGGAGGCTTTGGCCAATTATGGCTCAGGGGATTTAGTACACGCCCCACACTATATAAGGCCGCCTGCACGGCGGCCCTGTGCAGTGTGTTCCGGTGTGCTTAGAGAGAGAGAGAGACAGTGTCATTTCATTTGAGTTGGCTAGATTAGGCAGGACAGTCAGTCAGTTAGCTGCACTTAAAGTGTATTGTGTATATATATATATGCATCCCAGGTGTTGCGCATATATATATATACACTGTATTCAGTTTAGCTAGATCCGTTCCTGTTATCTTCTAGACTATTTACATTTAGTGCAGTGCATCCTGCTCACAGTGTTCAGCTAGATCCGTTCCTGTTATATTTCTACTGACAGGCAGGCTTGTCTTGTTACAGTATTTTGAAGAAAATTACTGGTGTTCTTTTGATCCTATTAGTACCACAGTCAGGCAGCTAGACTATTTACATTTAGTGCAGTGCGTCCTGCCCACAGTGTTCTGCTAAACCTACAAGTAAGTGGGGTGCGTCCTGCTCACAGTGTTCAGCTAAACCTACAAGTTAGTGGGGTGCGTCCACCTCACAGTGTTCAGCTAAACCTACAAGCTAGTGAGGTGCGTCCTGCTCACAGTGTTCAGCTAGATCCGTTTCTGTTATCTTCTTACTAACAGGCAGGCTTGTCTTGTTACAGTAAATACAGCTACCTGAAGAAAATTGCTGGTGTTCTTTTGATCCTATTAGTACCACAGTCAGGCAGCTAGACTATTTACAGTTAGTGCAGTGCGTCCTGCTCAGTGTTCTGCTAAACCTACAAGTTAGTGGGATGCGTCCTGCTCAGTGTTCAGCTAAACCTACAAGTTAGTGGGATGCGTCCTGCTCACAGTGTTCAGCTAAACCTACAAGTTAGTGGGGTGCGTCCACCTCACAGTGTTCTGCTAAACCTACAAGTTAGTGGGGTGCGTCCACCTCACAGTGTTCAGCTAAACCTACAAGCTAGTGGGGTGCGTCCTGCTCAGTGTTCAGCTAGATCCGTTTCTGTTATCTTCTTACTAACAGGCAGGCTTGTCTTGTTACAGTAAATACAGCTACCTGAAGAAAATTGCTGGTGTTCTTTTGATCCTATTAGTACCACAGTCAGGCAGCTAGACTATTTACAGTTAGTGCAGTGCGTCCTGCTCACAGTGTTCTGCTAAACCTACAAGTTAGTGGGATGCGTCCTGCTCAGTGTTCAGCTAAACCTACAAGTTAGTGGGGTGCGTCCACCTCAGTGTTCAGCTAAACCTACAAGCTAGTGGGGTGCGTCCTGCTCACAGTGTTCAGCTAGATCCGTTCCTGTTATCTTCTTACTGACAGGCAGGCTTGTCTTGTTACAGTATTTTAAAGAAAATTGCTGGTGTTCTTTTGATCCTATTAGTACCACAGTCAGGCAGCTAGACTATTTACAGTTAGTGGGGTGCGCCCTGCTCACAGTGTTCAGCTAAACCTACAAGTTAGTGGGGTGCGTCCACCTCACAGTGTTCAGCTAAAGCTACCTGTAGAAGGTTGGTGGTGTTCTCATACTACAGGCAGGCAGTTGATTTTGCTAGCTGCAGTATCAGTATATATATATATATATATATATATCCCAGCTTAGTGCAGCTACAGGCCATTAGTATGTCTGGAAGGCCAAGAAGGAGAGGCAGACAGTCACAAGCCAATAAGAGAGGGCAAGCAGGCTCTGTGTCTAGTGCTGGTCGTGGAGACGGTGCATCCTCATCAGCACGTGGCCATGGGACACGCTTGGCCTTTTTTTCGGCAGCTGGCCATGTTGAGCCGCAACATGCGGAAGACTTGGTCGAGTGGATGACCAAGCCGTCCTCATCCTCCTCATCCTCTCTCACCCATGCCCAGGGTACTTTGTCTGGCAAAGCAGCGGCCTCTTCCCTTGGCTCAATGTCATCAGTGACTCCTTCCCTAGCCCCACCATGTCCTCCTGAGGAGTCCCTCGAACTGTTTGACCACAGTGTTGGGTACATGCTCCAGGAGGATGCCCAGCATTTGGAAGGCTCTGATGATGATACTGAGCTCGATGAAGGCAGTAACACAAGCACGGACAGAGGGGGTGCCCAAGAAGGACAGCAATCTGGCAGTCATGCTCCCCCTGCTGCAGCATACTGCCAGGTTTGCTCCAGTGATGAGGAGGGAGGGGATGATGAGGTCACTGACTCAACGTGGGTGCCTGATAGGAGAGAGGAGGAGGAGGAGGAGGCGGCACATCACCAACGAGGCAGGATGCCCTCCAGGGGCCAGCCTAAGGGCAGCACATTGACTGCATCACACCCCAAAGCTCCACATGTGCAGGGCGCTGCAGTCTCTGCGCGTTATTCAAAAAGTTCTTTGGTGTGGGCCTTTTTTGAGACGAGTGCATCAGATCGCACCGCTGCTATTTGCAACATATGTCTCAAGCGTATCTCGCATGGCCAAAACATCTCCCGCTTGGGTACCACATGCTTGACCAGACATATGTTGACCTGCCATGCAGTTCGTTGGCAAGCGTATCTAAAAGACCCACACCAAAGAACAAAGAGGACCTCTGTTTGCTCCTCATCAGCTGAGATTTCCAACCCCACTAGACCTTCAGTCCTCTCTGAGACCTGCACTGAGAGGAATGAAGGTGTAGAATTAGGTGTGTCACAGCCACGTACTTGTGGGCAATCTGATTTTGGTACACCGACGTCAGATTGTACCAGGCAAATTTCCCTGCCCCAGCTGCTGCACCGCCGAAAGAAGTTTGCTCCCAGCCATCCACATGCCCAACGGTTGAATGCTAGCTTGGCAAAATTGCTAGCACTTCAACTGCTGCCTTTTCATTTGGTAGACTCTGCCCCCTTCTGTGAGTTTGTGGAATGTGCGGTTCCTCAGTGGCAGGTACCCAAACGCCACTTTTTCTCACGGAAGGCAATTCTGGCTCTCTACCAGCATGTGGAAGGCAATGTCCATGCCTCGCTGGACAGGGCGGTCAGCGGTAAGGTGCATATTACCGCTGACTCATGGTCCAGCAGGCATGGACAGGGACGTTACCTAAGTTTCACGGCGCATTGGGTGACTCTGCTGGCAGCTGGGAAGGATGCAGGACAAGGTGCAGTAGTGTTGGAGGTTGTTCCGCCACCACGCCTCCAAAATGCTAATGATTGTGACACACCTCTCTCCTCCACCCCCTCCTCTTCTTCTTCCTCCATGGCCTCTTCCTCGGAACCAGCGGTGCTCCGTAGTCGTTCAAGGGGCTACGCAAGTACGCAGGCCAAAAGATGCCATGCGGTGCTTGAGCTGGTGTGCTTGGGGGACAGGAGCCACACTGGGGCAGAGGTTCTGTCAGCTCTGCAGGGGCAGGTTCAGAGGTGGTTGACGCCACGCCAACTTAAGGCAGGAATGGTGGTTTGCGACAATGGCACCAACCTCCTCTCTGCCCTCCGACAGGGACAAATGACCCATGTGCCCTGTTTGGCTCACGTCCTTAACTTGGTGGTGCAGCGGTTCTTGGGCAGGTACCCGGGCTTACAGGATGTCCTGAGGCAGGCCAGGAAAGTCTGTGTGCATTTCCGCCGGTCATATAATGCCAGTGCTCGGCTGACGGACCTCCAAAAGGAGTTTAACCTGCCCAAGAACCGCCTAATCTGTGACATGCCCACCAGGTGGAACTCAACGTTGGCCATGCTGCAGCGGCTGCACACGCAGCAGAGGGCCATCAATGAGTACCTGTGCGACTATGGCACCAGGACAGGGTCAGGGGAGCTTGTTTTTTTTTTCCCCACGCCAGTGGGCCATGATCAGGGATGCATGCACTGTCCTGTCACCATTTGAGGAGGCCACGAGGATGGTGAGCAGTGACAGTGCATGCATCAGTGACACTGTCCCCCTTGTCCACCTGTTGGAGCACACGCTGCGTGGAATAATGGACAGGGCACTTGAGGCAGAACAGAGGCAGGAAGAGGAGGACTTCCTTAGCTCTCAAGGCCCCCTTTATCCAGACAGTGTTCCTGCATGCCCGCCGATCACACAGGAAGAGGACGAGGAGGAAGAGGAGGAGGAGGAGGAGGAAGATTGTGTCAGTATGGAGGTGGAGCCTGGCACTCAGCATCAGCAGCAGTCTTTAAGGGATCAGTCCCAAGAAACACATGGACTTGTACGTGGCTGGAAGGAGGTGGCTGCGGACCATGTCGTCCTTAGTGACCCAGAGGACTCCGGACCGAATGCCTCAGCAAACCTACGCTGCATGGCCTTCCTGATCCTGCAAAGCCTGCGTAAGGATCCTCGTATTCGTGGTATCAAGGAGAAGGACCAATACTGGCTGGCAACCCTCCTTGATCCACGTTACAAGGGTAAGGTTGCGGACCTTATCTTGCCATCGCAGAGGGAGCAGAGGATGAAACATCTTCGGGAGGCCTTGCAGAAAGGTCTGTGCAACGCGTTCCCAGAGACTGGGAGGTTACAAACTCCTGTTTCTGGACAACGTGTTGCTGAGGCTTCGGTCAGTCAAAGAAGGAGCGGTGGAGAAGGTGGCCGTCTGACCGATGCGTTCAGACAATTTTTTGGTCCGCAGCCCCAAGGTATGATCGGTTCCAGCAACCATCGCCAGCGTCTGTTTTACATGGTGCAGGAATACCTAGGGGCAAGATCAGACTTGGACACCTTTCCCACCGAAAATCCTCTGTGTTACTGGGTCTTGAGGATGGATCACTGGCCAGAGCTTGCACAGTATGCAATTGAGCTACTGGCCTGTCCTGCATCCAGCGTTCTTTCGGAACGCACATTCAGTGCTGCTGGAGGCGTGGTAACCGATCACAGGGTGCGTCTGTCCACTGACTCGGTCGATCGACTGACCTTCATAAAAATGAATGAGTCTTGGATCACCACCAGCTACCAAGCACCTGATGCTGATGTAACCGAATAATTTTTTTTGAAATCTCAGATCCCTTCAAAGACTGCCTATGCTGATGCTGAGTGACTTTTCCTGAGTAATTATCCTCTTCCTCCTCAATCATCACGCTGATAGCTTGTAAGAACATTTTTGGTTCTGGGTGCCACCACCAGTGCCTAAGGCACAATTTTTCAGCCCCTGTTTAACAGGGGCGTGTAATTACGATTTTTGATGTAATACTTTGCAGCAGGGCTCGTTCCTGCATTCCAACTAGAGTGTCTGTGAGGGGTTGCAGTGTTGTGGCACCAGCACCAGTGCCTAAGGCCCAATTTTTCAGCTCCTGTTCAACAGGGGCATGTAATTACAATTCTTGATCTAATATTTCACAGCAGAGCCCTGTGAGGGCTTACAGTGTTGTGGCCACAGCAACACCTAAGGCCCAAATTTCTGCTGAGTATATAGGGCAGGACCCTACTTTCAAACAACTAACTTACAAACAACTCCTACTTGCAAACGGAAGTAGACAACAGGAAGTGAAATCTACCCCTAGGAAGGGAAATTCTCTCCTGTAAGAGTTAATATGGGAAAAACATTTCTCCTTTCCACTGATGCTTTCCAATCCATTGGGACAAAGTGAGGTGAAATCTTCTGAAGAGGAGGAAAGACAGCAAAAGAAATGTCACAGGGGTGATAACCCTTCCCTATGTTTTCCAAAAAGCTTAAAGATTTTTTGGCTGGAGCTAAACACGTTAAAAATGTACCCGTTCAAAATTACAAAGAGATTCTACTTAACAACAAACCTACAGCCTGTATACTGCTGTTCAGAGTATATAGGGCCTGGTGGCCCCACACCTTTCCTTATTTTAATTTGGGTGCGGGGTTCCCCTTAATATCCATACAAGACCCAAAGGGCCTGGTAATGGACTGGGGGGTACCCATGCCGTTTGTCTCACTGATTTTCATCCATATTGCCAGGACCCGACATTACATTAAACCCGCAAGCAGTTTTAAATGAGATTTTTTCCTTTAAAAATGACATTTGGTGCAGGGACTGTTCTAAACACGGGAAACACGCGTCACTTTACAGGCATACTATAGACACCCCTCAGGTACGATATTTAAAGGAATATTTCACTTTTTTTTTACTTTAAGCATCATTAAAATCACTGCTCCCGAAAAAACGTCCGTTTTTAAAAGTTTTTTTTGCATTGATACATGTCCCCTGGGGTAGGACCCGGGTCCCCAAACCCTTTTTAGGACAATACCATGCAAATTAGCCTTTAAAATGAGCACTTTTGATTTCGAACGTTCGAGTCCCATAGACGTCAATGGGGTTCTAACGTTCGTGCGAACTTTCGGTCCGTTCGCAGGTTCTGGTGCGAACCGAACCGGGGGGTGTTCGGCTCATCCCTAATCATGACGGAAGATTTTGGGGGGAAAGTCGAGAAGCCCCCACACTGGGTACTTTAAACTATTGCAGACTTCACATTAAGACAACACACAGTACGTGGCAATTGGAGAGTTTTTTTTTTTTTTTTTTTTTTTTTTTTTTTTCCTTTTCCAATTTTTTTTTAAACTATACAAACTGTGGCACATCTAATGTGTCTGTCTGTCTAATCTATCTTTTATAGTAGGTAGGCTGTACGAGTCATCCGTTGAGAACAAGAATTGGAGAGCACTATACTGCCGCTGCCAATGTTACTACAAAACCTTTTTCAACTGTGTCCCATTATTTTAGGGGCATCCATGGCGGGTATTTGGTTTCCAATTCTATTGCCTAGAAAGGATTGCTGAACAAGTTAGGAGAGGTGATTTCCACAGGAAAATGCTCAAGCCTGAGGCATGGTGGATACTTAAACTGAATACATGTGTACAGCGGGGGTTAAATCGGTGATGGGACATTCGTTCCTGTAAAAAAAAAAAAAAAAAAAAAAAAAAAATTAAGAGGAATAGTTGCTTGTGGACACCTTGCCGTTCTTGGAAAGTGTTTGTTTTTCTTTTTTTGATTAAAAAAAAAAAATGGAATACAATAATATATTTTTTTATTAGTATTATGGCATGGTTTAGTGTTTTAATTTGCTAAGAGAAACACACACAAAACGGAACACTAGCCTAGTGCATTATCCCACAATATTTATTTATTTTATTTATTATGAAATTTGTCAGAAAATGTACCCCCAAATGTGTAACTAAAGAATGCTCATCGAGCTACTCGTCTGTAGCTCTACAGACCTAGACACAGTGCACTCCAGAGTTCAGGGGGACCCTGCCAGGATCCAAACTAGGTGATGCGTTTGGAAGGTGGCACCTTCTTCAGAGCCGACGTGTTAATTTGCACCTGTAGCAATGAGCGTTTCGTTGGGCGTGGGGGTTTTAAATGCATTGTTTGTGTTTTTTTGTTTTTTAACCTGTGACAAGTTGCAATCTTCTGTGCGGGTGCCACTTTGTTACTATATTGGAGAATATCAAAGGCAGCATCTCTCTGCTCTCTCCCCCTGAGAGGAAGAAATGGCTGCACATCCAGAATTTCCTATTGCCTTTTATTTTGCTTCTCAAAGATAACACCAGAGACCCCAAACTGTGGTTATGTAGATGCGTTTCACACATACATCTTGTGCTTAATCATTACCATGATTAAGCACAAGATGTATGTGTGAAACGCGTCTACGTGACCACAGTTTGGTGTCTCTGGTGTTATCTTTGTGAAGCAAAATTAAAATTCGGAAGTTCTGGATGTGCAGCCCTTTCTTTCCTTCTTTCTTTCTTTCTTTCCTTCTTTCTTTCTTTCTTTCTTTCTTTCTTTCTTTCCTTCTTTCTTTCTTTCTTTCTTTCTTTCCTTCTTTCTTTCCTTCCTGATAGAGGGGGAAGGGAACAGTCAGTGATTCCCCGGGGAGACCAGGACGGTACACAGCCTGTCTCTGCGAGAGGACTATCATCTCTATCTCTCTTTTTCTTTTATCCTCCATTTTTTTTAATTTAATTTTTATTTTTTACATTGTCATATAATAATTCTTTTCATGCAATTTTTAATTAACTTTTACATTTTTTGAACCCCCCTTTTTTTTTCATTATCCAATTTACCTTGTGATTATGTCTTCATAATATATTTTTATGATAGTTTATCATAAATGCTCTGATAGAGATATATATATATATATATATATATATATATATATATATATATATATATATATATATATATATATATATATATATATATATATATATATATATATATATATATATATATATATATATATATATATATATATATATATTCTTGAGACATCTTCTTTTAATCATTCACCCTTTTTAGATATATAGTTCTCTAGTAATTTTTTCCCCAGCTTTCTTTTATCAGACATCCAGCTTGCTCATAAAGATACAGATATGTGCTCTGGCCTTGTTATATAACATTGCTATTGTCCGTGGTTCATATATTGATACAATCAGCTGTGAACGTCCACCCATTACCTGCATTGATGCAATCAGCTGTGATACAATCAGCTGTGAACGTCCACCCATAAAAAATGCACTGTGTGCCACTATCACATTAGTGGCAGGCACAAAACTTTAGAGTTTAAATCTAATGTAACCAACAAAACTTACCCTATTAAGAAGTTTTGTACTTGTACAACTAAATGTGGTTTACATGATCACCTGCCCGTGTGGAAAACATTACGTGGGTCGCACCACCAGGACCTTCTCTACACGCGTTGGTGAACATATAGCCAAAATCCTAGGTGGAGACACTAAGCATACGGTTCCTAGACATTACCGACAGTACCATCATAGAGACCCGTCAGGATCACAATTTCTTATCATTGACTGTTATGTTCCCCCATGGCGAGGAGGAGCTACAATTCGCAGGGTGTCCCAATTAGAAATGTATTGGATATACGAGATCCAGTCCCATAAACCATCGGGACTCAACGTTGAATGGGACATCAACGCGTTCATTAATCAATCTTAGGACATGGTATTCTCTCCCTTGTTTCTGTACATATTAACACAAGTTCCCTCTGTTATCAATGTCGATACCAGATCTAGTTACACAATAGGGATCACTATTATCCTGTTTGTTCAAACTAGAAAACTGACATGTATATTTGTTTCACTGTATATCCCCTGGATCCCCCTGTAAAACTGTGGCTCCGTCATAATGGGATTTTCTAGTTTATTCCTCAGAATCCCCCTTTTTTTAAGCCTTTTTAATACTTTTATATTGAGGTTTAAATACAATTCCCCCTCTCCTTCTCAGCAGATCATTGTGAGCACCGCTAGTGGTATTTTTCCCGTATGCGGTCCACTGATCAGCGGGAACAAGGCTTGAGGCGCGACGTCATGACGCCACTCATGGCTTTGAGCGGTGTACAGCCTCGTTCGGCTATTCGTCCATTGGAGTGAGGCTTGGTGTGTGGCGTCATGACGCTCGTCATGACATTTAGCCAGCCACTGCCTCATTTTTACATATAGGTGTCATACGTGATGTGTTGCTATGGCTACGCCTGCCCTCCACTCACTACATCAACACGAGGCTTGCAATGCACGTAACCGGCGCCATCTTCCTGATTCCCGGAAGCGACGATGTATTTTCAGCGACGTATGTGTTGTGTTGCTAGGGCAACGCACATGCTTGCTCTCCATCCATTACATCAATACGAGGCTTGCAATGCATGCGACCGGCGCCATCTTCCCGATTCCCGGAAGTGGCGAGATATTTTCAACAGCACGGTTTGGAGCCACATTGGAGCATATGGGGGTCCCTTTCTCTATATAAGGGTCAGTGTGTTGAGTGGTGCAGCACCCCAGATGATGTCCCCTAGGACGAAATGCGTCAGGAACGCCTGCTGACACCACCACACTGCCATTTTTTATCTCTACTCAGCGCTGTATTTTATCTTCACAAATATGAGTGTTTCATTTAATAAATACGCTTCATAGCTTTTCCATACAATATTATGCTATGTGCTTTTATACTTTTTCCCTTTTATGCTGCGGATATGTGATTTATCTTCACCATATACACTCCTCACAAGTACCTTGGCTACCCTCATCTTGTCTCCAGGGATCTACATTGATACAAGCTCATTTGACACAGGGGGTGTATACCCATCCGTGTCCATTTGCTCTGCATCTATGCCATCCCTACTCCACCTTCAGAGAGCTACAATAACATCAGCTTTACTGACACAGTGAGTGTACACCCATCTGTGTCCACTTTCTCTGGTAAGCCCCCCTCCTCACACTTACAAGTACGGTGGTGGATCTACTATCAACGTTTGATATTTTTTACACTTCAGTGGTATCACAATTTAGTCCTTTTGGACTTCTTGGACTTTTATATGTCTTTATAGACTGTATAATACATACACGTGTTCAATTTTTAGCGCTACATTTATGTTTTTGCTTTGTATCACAGGTTAGATCACTTGTTAATGTTAGCTGCTTTTATTCTGCCTTTTGACAGCGCAGTATTTATATTTATATTGTTTTACGTCCACCCATTACCTTTTGATCTGCTATAAATAGCTCTTCACTGTTTTCCCTACTCTACACTTGATAAAGGAGCGCGCATGTGCCGTACAGACCCTGCGCATGCTCAGAAACGCGTTGTGGTGTTTTCTCTCCTCATTGACAACATTGCCAGCGGCTTCCTGGGCTGCCACTCCGTCCTCCCGCAGAGACAGGCTGTGTACCGTCCTGGCCTCCCCGCCAGACTGCGTCATGTTTGGAGGCATCCCCGGGGAATCACTGACTGTTCCCTTCCCCCTCTTCTATCAGGAATCACATCTGTCTGTTCTATATACCGCTCCTAAA